>NW_026857381.1:0-209136 GCF_026571515.1 Ruditapes philippinarum
TCGCCCGGTCAAGGGAGACTATTCTTGAGTCGACGTGTACTTCCGCGTTTGAAATCAAAACTTCAAGAAATGGGGAAGGTAATTAATAATTCCGTTATTTCTTCCAAACCCCTGTCACTTGCATCTCACTTTCACTGTATTCAAAAATCATGATATTTTTTTCGCAACAAAAAATTTGTCCGTACATTGTGGTGTCAATTCCTTTCCTCTGGAAAAAATATTTCCATATGTAGCATATCATGCATACTGGGGTCTAAAAACAGGTGTATACTTATACAGTATAGATATATAAGATAAAATTAAGATTTATTCCGTTTTCTTAGTATATTATATACAAGTTTTACTTCTGAAATATACATTGGGGTCTAAAAATCCAGGAGATTTATTCTGCAAAAAAACATTGTCTTGTGTCAACTGTCATGCGAATTTTTTCAAACATTGATCACTTAGTTCTGGCTTCCATAACTTATGTAATAAAATGAAATATATCGCCTTTTATTTTGACATTGTGCGAAACAGGTCTAGCAGTACTCTAAAACCTATTTCATTGAAATCTCTTTAGCTTATTGATTACTATGCTTCATATATTATGGTTTTATAATCATAATAATCTTTCTATAAGAGAAGACTGACTGATTTCTTGTATTAATTAATATCAGTTATAGTTTTATACTTACATTATAAGACAAGTAAAACTAAACAGTCATCAAATTTAGCACTGGCCTGTGTGGTCCAAGGCCAGTGAAAATGAGTTCAGGCCAGTGTAAATTTTAAGGGGAAAAATTTAGTTAAATATATAGTAGTTTAGAATATATTCAAAACTGGAATTCAGGCCGTAAATTCAAAATCTTTAAATTCAATGACTGCTAAATTCCTAAATCTGTCACATAAATCCAGCCGACCATTCCAGAGGTGTCCCAGGGAAGTTTTTCAGCATAAAAATAGAAATTTGAAACTTTAATTTGCAGCAAGAACTATTCTACTTTTATGCAATTTATATTTGCATGTTAAATATTCTAATATAAGTTTATATCAGATAGATTTTTCCCTAGACAGTTTAGTAATACCCAAGAACTGTGGGATACAAAAGACACTGATTGGATAATTATGTGTGACTTTTCTCTGTCAAATTAAGATTGTTTACACCCTGCTGCTTGCTGGGCGTCAACAACAACTGTCTGCATTAAAAGATCCCGCCTACATTTACCTAGCAGTTTTTCAATGTAGCCTGGCCAAGTCGGCAAAGTTTTTGAAGTCTTGATAAAAGACCACCCATAAATTTAATGATGATTGACACTTCTAGCACACTTAACGATCTCAGCCGCCTGTTCAATCACTTGTGTCCAGATCAGTTCATTTAGAAAGAGAGAGGTGTGAAATTAAATCTTGTCAACAAATGCTGATTTTAGGTCTAATCATCAACAAGGGACATCTCTTTAATTTCAGGGGATTTATGGCATGTTATGTACTTATATGATTAATGCAAATTTACTTACCAAAACCTAATTACCAAAAATGTCGGGCTCAAAAACACTTAACTCATCCATATTTTTAAGCAAAACAATTCCCTTGAACCACCCATTTTTTTTGGTGGGCATAATGTATGTAAAGTGTTCCATGACAATAAGATTGTGAAAAAATTATTATTTATATTTTTGATATTATAACCTAAACTTTGTTTACTTATTTGTAGAGGAATCTAATACACAAACAGGTTAGTTTTGGGCTTCAGATACCGGTGATTGGAAAATGTAAACCTCTGTTTAAAAGATTGAACTATCAATTTTTATTTGGCCATGCCCCATGTTATTCCTAATACATGTAGTTAGAAAATAAAAATTGAAGTCAATTGAATATCATAATATAATAAAATAGCAAACTAAGAGACTGAATGTAAACCTCCTGTAGTACAGTAATTATTGGTTGTTTTTTTTTTTAATCAAAGTTGGACTTGAGGTTTGAAAGTACAATCAATGTATATACTTCCCCTGATTCTGAAATTCCACTCCACCAGTTTTTGAAATATGTAAAAATTTATTTCTCCAAAAGATTCATTCTAGTACTGGTATCTAAAGGGAGCAACAATTCTTTGTAGTTTGAAATAGGACTGGTGTTTTCAAATACATGTAATGATTACTACATGTATATATGATATTATGAATTTAACATGAAATGGACTGTTTTCTCAGGTAATAAATTCAATGATTCCTATTTATAATCCCCTGCCAAAAACGCAAAATTTTTCCCTTTTAATGGGCATTACCACCCAAAAGTGAAAAGAAAACACTTGGTAATTTGTTGACCTGAACTTTCTTGCTTGAAAAAGATATATACAAAAAGAAAAAAACACAAAAACTAAGTTATAAGCAATAAATGTTGTACATGTTCTTTGTTGTTCTGGGGAAACTAGAATTTTTTTACTGTACACTTTACTACATGTAGATCCATTATGTAATAATGAAATGTATATTAAAAATGAATATTAATGATACAATGACGTCAGTTAAATGTTTGCCTACAATGTGGTATCTCCAAAACTACCAAAGCAGTGTTTCGAAATTAGCAGTAGTCCGATAGCCCCTGACTACTAAATTTCTCCTCGGGCTACCAACTTTCCACAGTAACAAGCCCGACCAGGCTACTTATTTTCAGAGGCAATATATAAAACAACTGTTTTTGAACAAATAAGTCGTGCTAGTGAAATGTCTTTTGGGCTAGTGAATATTTCCAATCTGGTAGTCCGACAAAGCCTAGTTTTGATTTAAATCTGAATTTCTTACACTGCCAAAGGGAATGGGAAGAATTTTCATACACTTATATGAGAGCATAATAGGAAGTCTCTTTCCAAGGCCCATAACTCTAACATGGATTTTGACAGCATTATGGCCCTTTTTTAAACTTATCAATCTTAATTATCCAGGCTCTTAGTTTTATTATCTAGCACTGAGAATAGTCGAGCACGCTGTATTACCCTGAAAGCTCTTGTTGTTATTTCACATTGTGCTTAAATTATCATTGTTTAATGATACAATGCTGAAATGGATAAATGGTTTATTACCCCTGTAGTAATTACCATATGCATGTACTTAATTAAATGATATGTGCATCTTGATTAATTTGTTTTTCAGGTACCAGTACATGTGTACATTTGTATAGAAATAATTATCAATTGAATACATGTATAAGGAGATTTCAGTACACAAATATAATTTTAGAATGTTCATTATCACTAAATGCATTTTATTTTATTACATGAAAAGTTCATGTCAATCACATGTAAAGTACATGTACAATTATGAATGTACATGTATACCAGTGTTGTGTAACATATTACTCATTGCAGGAAAAAGATTCTGGATCTGAAAATGGGGTATTTTTTAAGGAAATGGGTCATACATATGTTATTATATAACATAATTTTGCATGCCATTATATTCCTTATAGCTTTATTAAAACATTTTCACAGGGTTCATCAGCACATTTTGTAGACTGTTTGTAATCGCATTAGTGCTTTATATGTATAGTCAAAATATTGTTGGAATGAAAAATGCAAGTCTTAGGCCCCCCAAAAAAACAACAATAAACAGTTGTGTTGTTCGAGTAATAAGCTCTATAAGAATAGGTACGGGTAGGTCAGATTTCTTTTTTCATACCCGATTTTATTAAACCCCCAAAAACGAAGTTTGGGGGGGTATATAGGAGTCACCCGGTGGTCGGTCGGTTGGTCGGGCGGTCGGTCAGTCCAGACGTCCGTTGCATTTTCCTTGTCCGGAGCATAACTTGAAGACTAATGGTTGGAATTCAATATAACTACATACAATGGTCAAGCACATTGAGAGGAAGTGCAGTGCACAAGAACCATAACTCTATCTTGACTAATTACAGAGTTATTGCCCTTTGTTACTTTTCCTTGTCCGGGGCATAACTTTAAAACTACTGGTTGGAATTCAAAACAACTTCATACAATTGTCAAACACAATAAGGGGAAATGCAGTGCACAAGAACAATAACTCTATCTAAAGTAATTACAGAGTTATTGCCCTTTGTTGCTTTTCCATTGCTTTTTTTTTGTCCGGACCATAACTTTAAGACTAATAGTTTGAATTCAATATAACTACATACAATGGTCAAGCACATTGAGAGGAAGTGCAGTGCACAAGAACCATAACTCTATCTTGACTAATTACAGAGTTATTGCCCTTTGTTACTTTTCCTTGTCCGTGGCATAACTTGAAAACTACTGGTTGGAATTCAAAACAACTTCATACAATTGTCAAACACAATAAGGGGAAGTGCAGTGCACAAAAACCATAACTCTATCTAAAGTAATTACAGAGTAATTGCCCTTTGAAACTTTTTCATTGCTTTTTTTGTCCGGACCATTACTTGAAGACTAATGGTTTGAATTCAATATAACTACATACAATGGTCAAGCACATTGAGAGGAAGTGCAGTGCATAAGAACCATAACTCTATCTTGACTAATTACAGAGTTATTGCCCTTTGTTACTTTTCCTTGTCCGGAGCATAACTTAGTTTAAACAATATTTTATTTATAAGTATTACATTTACATGATAATTGACAAATAATAAATAGTACGGATTGAGTAGTAAGCTTGAAAGCTTTTTTAAAAACTCTTTCCGTAGAACTCTATCTTGACTAATTACAGAGTTATTGCCCTTTGTTACTTTTCCTTGTCCGGAGCATAACTTGAAAACAACTGGTTGGAATTCAAAACAACTTCATGCAATTGTCAAACACAAAAAGGGGAAGTGCAGTGCACAAGAACCATAACTCTATCTAAAGTAATTTAACAGAGTTATTGCCCTTTGTTACTTTTCCATTGATTTTTTTTGTCCGGACCATAACTTGAAGACTAATGGTTGAAATTCAATATAACTACATACAATGGTCAAGCACATTGAGAGGAAGTGCAGTGCATAAGAACCATAACTCTATCTTGACTAATTACAGAGTTATTGCCCTTTGTTACTTTTCCTTTTCCGGGGCATAACTTGAAAACTACTGGTTGGAATTCAAAACAACTTCATACAATTGTCAAACACAATAAGGGGAAGTGCAGTGCACAAGAACCATAACTCTATCTAAAGTAATTTAACAGAGTTATTGCCCTTTGTTACTTTTCCATTGCCTTTTTTGTCCAGACCATAACTTGAAGACTAATGGTTGGAATTCAATATAACTTCATACAATGGTCAAGCACACTGAGAGAAAGTGCAGTGCACAAAAACCATAACTCCATCTTGACTAATTACAGAGTTATTGCCCTTTGTTACTTTTCCTTGTCCAGAGCATAACTTGAAAACTACTGTTTGGAATTCAATACAACTTCATACAGTTGTCAAGGACATTAAAAGGAAGTGCAGTGCACAAGAGCCATAACTCCATTTTCACAAAATACAGAGTTACTGCCCTTTGATACTTTTCCTTGTCAGGAGCATAACTTAAAAGGTACTGGTTGGAATTCAAAACAACTTCATACAATGGTCAAGCACAATAAGAGGAAGTGCAGTGCACAAGAACTATAACTCTATCTTCAGTATTTATAGAGTTATTGCCCTTTGTTCCTTTTCTTTGTCTTTCTGGACTTATTACAGAGTAATTCAATTAAACTTCATCAATGGCCAACCACATTGAAAGGAAATGCAACATATAAGAACCACAACTATCTTTAATTGCCCACAACCATAACACTATATTTCAATTCTTTTACAAGGTATTCTGTTACTAGTAACATCCTCATTTCTGAAGCAGTCTTGTGGGGGTATTAATCACATTTAGTGATAGTTCTAGTTTTTGTGTGGTTTGGTCAACACAATTTCTTTTTAGCCTAATCATGATATGGTGCATGAGCTCATTAGTCATATTATGGTGCTTGAGACCATTATCATGTTTTGTTTGTTTGTTTGTTTGTTTCATTTTACGCCTTTTTCCAACAGTATTTCAGTCATATAGGCGGGTAGTTTCCTAGCCATCGTTCCTGGAGAGTTAAACCAGTACTAGACTACCTTCCTCCGCGCTAAACTACCAAAGCATCTCCCGGGGATCGAACCCACGCCAGAGAGGTACCTGGATTAGAAGTCATCGACTCTAACCCCTCGACCACGGAGGCGGTCGAGACCATTATCAATGTTTTGTAATATCACATTATCATATGTGAAAAGATGAAACCATGGCTAATTTTTCTCACATGATTGGGAAGAGATATTTGGAAAATTATTGCTAAAATTGCTAATTTAGGAAGTAAAAAAGCTGGTGTTAGTTGAAGTTCAGATTTTTTTGAAAAATGCATAATTTTAAGTGCATGAATTTCAATTTGGAAGAGAGGCCTTTTAAAGGCCTCTGTTATATAAGGTGAAAAATCACTGCATGATCATGTGTTGTACTATAATATTTCGGTGCATGTGACCATGATCATGTGTTGTACTATCATATTATGGTGCATGTGACCATGATCATGTGTTGTACTATCATATTATGGTGCATGTGACCATGATCATGTGTTGTACTATAATATTTCGGTGCATGTGACCATGATCATGTGTTTCATACAGTCATATTGCACCTCAGCCCTCAGGTAAACATTTTGATCACGCTATCAGCTGTATTATTGCTAAAAGTCTTGTTAAAATTACAACTTGTACTCATGACAAGTGAGATCACATCATGGACATGTTTTTCAGGTATTTATAATTTTCAGGTGTTTCATTCAGCTATACATGTACATCAGAATAATCAGAATATATTTTCCAGGTTAATAATGATTGTTTTTGTAAAGTTTATGTTTTATTTTAGTGTTATGACTGAGAAAAAATGTCTGTGGCTGAGAATTAATTACCGGTATGTGCCTGAGAATTAATTATGTGACTGAGAAATGATTAAGTGACTGAGAAATGATTATGTGACTGAGAAATGATTATGTGACAGAGAAATGATTATGTGATTGAGAATTAATTATGTGACTGAGAATTATGTGGCTGAGAATTAATTATGTGACTGAGAAATGATTATGTGGCTAAGAAATAATTATGTGACTGAGAAATGATTATGTGACAGAGAAATGATTATGTGACTGAGAAATGATTATGTGTCTGAGAAGTAATTATGTGACTGAGAATTAATTATGTGACTGAGAAATGATTATGTGATTGAGAATTAATTATGTGGCTGAGAATTAATTATGTGACTGAGAAATGTTTATGTGATTGAGGTACTGTCTTGTTTGCATTTACAATGCAGTGACCTAAGTCACAGTCTTGCATGTATTTTACTAATATAATGTAGTTACCACATGCCTTTCAGGAAACAGATTAGCCAATGTTATTGCTTTTCACAGAATTTGAATAATAATTGTCTTAACAGGATGGTCATATTGGCTTTGGCTACAGGAAAAAATGCATGTTGCAGTTACATCAGCAGCTTAATCATATAAGATTGGGAGATGGTATCTAAGGTGGTTAAATAATTGGTTTGGGGATAAGGATTATAGGTTCCGGTTAAGTTGTCAGATATAAAAATATTTAGTCTATGTGTTTTATCTAACTGTGTATCAATATTGTGAAAGAAAACTCATTTATTAGGTACAACTTTGAATTGGTGTTATGAAATAATATGAATTGGTGTCATAAAATAATTTGAATTGGTGTCATAAAAGAATATGAATTGATGTTATACAACAATGAACTGTTTATGATAATTGAATGTTCGTGGTTTTGTACCTTTTGTATGTTGTCTTGTGCAGGACAACATAATAATTATATCAGAATGGGTATCAAGTGTTTCAAGCTAGTGATCATGTTGTAGTTTTTAAATCCATTTAAGATCATTTTATCCCATACTTGCAATATATTAATAACACTTCTTTAGCAGGATCCATACATTGCTAAAATAAAATCTGCATTTTCTAAGTACATTAAGTATTTATATAATTTAGTAAACTGTATATGCAAAACATGAGAAAGCAAATGATAAAGACCTTTCTAATCTGTGTGAATTTGTCTGGAGAGGAGGGGGGAAGACCGACAAGTGAGTGACTAAAATGTATGGAAAATTGTGTGGACAATGAAAACTGATACTGTTTGACTTTCAGTGGAAAAAATGTGTGAGTGAAAATTGATAACACATCTGTGAATAGTGAAAATTAGTATCGTTTCAGTGAAAATTGATATCGTTTCAGTGGAAAACCATTGAGGAAAAGCCTGTAAAGATAGACAAATGGGATACTGCAGCCTTGAAAAATTCTCTAGATGATGGTGCTAAAAAGGTTTGCAGAGATCTGCCGAGGACGCGATTTTGCGCCATTGGCGCTAAAAAAATGAGAATGGCGCAGGAAAATCAGCAGCAAAGGGCCATGGGCGCGTCTAAAATCTGTGCCAGACTTATAAGAAAACAAAACTGTCTGCTGGGTTATTTAGTCATCCAGTCAAAATTGGTACCAACAGCAACATGTTACCCATGCTCCTGTAATTACGCATATTCTTTAGTTTATCCATTCCCCTATAGCTTTTGTCCATGTTATCTACTTACCGCATTTCTTCTCATAGTCATAATCCCTTTCCCACACAGATACTCATTTCTACTACCGTAAATTTAATCCAATAAAACAAACAAACAAATTATACAACTACTTAATATTTAAAATGATTATCGGTAACTGAAAAAAAAGTGTTGCTATTTTAAGAAATGCTGTAAGTTACAGTATAATCTGACAGGTGTTCAATTTGATCAACCCTAAGGTCACTCAAGTTCACGCAAGTTTTGGCTGATGAAGTGTAAAAAAAGATGTATATTTCATCATCAGAATGTTTGACAGGGTGATTAACCAATCAGAGAAACATTGTGCATGACTTTTTTCATGATCAAAAGGTCTGTCGGCAAATGTCTTTGATGTATGCTGTCTACACAGAGGCATACAAGGGGCAATAAAATTCGTTAATATACATTGGTAAGGGACATTTGGTGCAAAGTAGGAACAATTAAATGGATAATGCACAATATAAGACATTACAAGTAAGAACCAGCAATTATGTGAATAAATTTGCATATCAAATTTTTGAGCAGCCATTAAAAAAATATTTTCATTTTTGCCTGCAATTAATATTAGTTAGAAAGTTACCATGTAGGCATAATTTTTAATTATTGGTAAAGTACTGAATTATAAGTGAACCACTTGTCATAAAATATGATTTATGTTTTATTACCGGGGAAATTTAATTACATGTATCTACAAACTTTTTAACAGTTATTTTGGTCAATGTTTACTTATTTTCCCAAGGCCCATACTTTGGTAAAAATGGCCCATCATTTTCAGACCAAGTGGGCCCAGGGCCCAGTACTTTCAAATTCTTGGCAGATCTCTGGGTTTGGTGTTATTGTTATTTTGAATATTAATTGAAATTCATACATTCAGTAGATAAGTTTGTCTTGAAGTGAGAAATAGGATTCTCTTGTCCTTCGGGTCATTGATTCCAATAATTTATGTTTCATGTATGATGAAGGCATATCAAAAATATTTACCATGTGCTGTTTGTTTGATGAAAAAAATAATCAATGCAAACCATTGAATGAGGAATTTTATAATATACTTAACATCTGTATTCATAGGGAAAAGCATTTTGGCATGGTAATACAAATTCACATAATGAAGAGGTAAATTTTGTGCAATTCATTTCATATAGACCATTTGGTACTGTAGAGAATATATTTTAAAAGGTAAAAAGGGCTTGATGTTTATTTATAGCAACATGAATTATGGATAACATGACTACTGCAAAAATAGGTAAAGCTTCTCCTGTAATGCTCTTTTAAGGAATAACGTGTCGAATACTGTCAACATTTTCATAGCGACTTACTGAAATGAACAACTTCCTGTCATAAACGACCCTATCTTAAACTTTCAGACCTAAATTACTGTATAAAGACACCAAATTTAACTGGGTGCATGTCTGTTGGGACTAACAAAATAATTCTTGCATCCTGTCACAATTACATGGCTGAATTACGCATTTTCACAGTCAATTATATACAAAAAAAGAGCATTGTCAGGGCCAAAAAACACCCTTCTTTTTAGAGGCCGAATATAGGCTGCTTCCCCAACAAATCTAGCCTCTCTTTTTTCCCCAGTTTGGTCCTCAAAATTCCCCAGTCTTTTGAAATTTCCCATAGAATTTAGAACAAAATTGAATGATGGTGTTGAATTAAGGTCTTTTACTGCCTTATTCTGTTATAAGTATTTCCCAGAGCTTTTTGCTTTTCTATTTTAAAGAACTTGTTAAAAGTTTGTGTTAAATTTGAGACCCCTTTTCCCAAAGTACATTTGTATGCCAAAATCATGCATATTTTCCCGAGGTGACCCTTCCCCAAAAATGGTGTTTTGGCCCTGACTGTGTTTTTACACCATTATATCTCATCTCGGATGAACCTGTGGAAATTCGCATATGACAAGTTTGACTTTATAAATAAATGAGGAAGAAATGATGAAAAAAAAATATTTTTTCATTACTGATAATGTAACATAATATATGGAAATATTGAAAATGTGTTAGTTAACAAGTTGGACTTAAATGGTTTTAATCATGTGTCCACTTTCGAACCATACTCCCTTAAAACTACATTTACATTGTAAAATAGTAATTGACAATAATTATTTCACCAAGTTGGACAAAAAGGTTTAAAATATGCACCATTTTTGGCTCTCTTTCTTTAGGCTTTCTTTAGGGATTCTGTATTTCTCTATTTCATTGTCACATCCGTGTTATTTGTGCCGTGTGGCGGCTGTAAAAAGTCTCCCCGTACATTTTATCAATGATGTTATATTTGTGATCCTTGAAGATCGTTCAGCACGACATTATTGTTGTGTATACATGTTATGTGGTACTTTTAGTTTCTTCTATTTGGCCTATTTCAACTTTGGTGGTTCCAGTATTCCTACTTGAATAATGTATAATCACCCTTAGGTTATGTTGCCTGCTTTTTAAATTTGTCTTTTGAAGTCTTATCTGTGATATGCAGGCTTCATAACCTCAGATCCCCTTTCAAAATTCCATTTTATTTAGTTCCGCCCATTGTTTTCTCGTTTAGGGCACAAACATTCTTTTACTTGGGGACCATACGCCGCTTTTCACTACTGTGTCACATTGAAGGTTCCATGATAACCGCCGTATGAACACATCTGCGGATGTTTCTAAATTCAAAATTTTACCATTTTTGTGTTAAATGTTGAATTCTGCTTAAGCCGGTGCTAGGGGGCGTGGACGGTAACTTTCTATTACCGTCCATGAATAGTAGGCTCAATCAAACCGAGCCTGCAACATTTTCAATGTTGTCGTGTTGGGCTTTCTTTAGGGATCCTGTATTTCTCTATTTCAGTGAAAAGGACAAACAAAATTGAATTCCTTTTCAGTTTGATATAAACACAATGCCTTGTGATATGCTGCTAAAAAGCTGTTTCCCATTATTGTTTGTTGATATTGAATTACCTAATAGCTAATATCAACAAGGAAATATGCCAGACAGTGTGCTGTTCCTGATATAGGGGAATTTAATATAACATGTACATATATGTATCTTGTAATGCCAAGACTTAAGGTTTCTGTTTTCTGAGATGGATGAATCATGGGAATTTTATTTTTATATAGAAATATTATAATTTCCATTTAAATGTACAGGTATATATAATCCTTGAATGTTGATGGCATTGTATTCTTAGATTCATTGCCTTTTTGTGAACAGTTGAGTTGGATTTCAACTTTTCTTGTAGGAAAAAATATATAACAAACATTTAATTAAAATGAAATTAAGTCAGTAGAATTTAGTATGCAATTATTTTGCTCGGAGATTTTTAGCTACAATATTCTAAAAATAACAGGGCTATCTTATTCACCCTGGTATCTGAAATGATGTTTGTAGTTTTTATGTGCATCTTTCTATCCTATTAACCACCAAAGTAAAGTTTATAATAAAATCCTGGCTATGGTTTTGTATGCAAGTTTGAGAAAATATTCATTTGAAATTTAACGCATACCTTTCCAGTCATAATTGTGGGTCTCTTTACCAGTGACTCATAACTCCTACATTGATTCACTGAATTATTGAAATAAGAAGATGTCTGCATGGCACTTGTTCAAAAAGAATTAAACACTGAGAATAGCTGAGGTTAACTATATAAAGGGCCTCTGTATATAGCAAAAAATAATTCATTTGTTTCAATATAATTATTGTACATTTGGAAATTGTATTTCTGCAACAAATGTTTTACTTGCTAATAGAGATACCCAGGAACTTGGCAAATGTTAATTTTTCCAGTCTCAATCCCAAACAAACTTTTACAGCTTCGTAAATATATTGATAATAAGTGTAAAATATTGAATTATAGGGCACTGAGAAGCTAAAAAAGTATAAGTTTGTTTTTACCCCAAGATTAGATGGGGAAAAACTCACATTTGCCAAGTTCTGGGTAACATCTATTAAAAAATAGCAACTAATTAATTTTGACAATGTTACAATTGATAATGTGACCATAAAATAATTACAGGTGATGTTGGACAAGTTTGGCTTCAAGGAGAGTCACTCATTGATGGATGGTCGACTGTTTATATGTACGATAGCTGTAGGGTTTGCAATGTTTGCCCTGATATGGGACTACTTCAACCCATTCCCAGAATCACGACCAGTACTAATAGTGTGTGTCTTATCGTATCCTTTTGAGCTTGACTATATGAAGTATATGGAGAGCTGTCCTACTCACCCTGGCGTCGGCGTTCGCGTCCAGATTTCAGATTAAATTTTTGGTGCAGTAAAATATTTTTCACTATTACTTTTTCATTTCTTAAGGTATCAACTTAAAACTTCAAATATATGTTCCTTATCATCAACTGCATCTTATGTGACAAAGATTATAACTCTACTACCAATATTTTCAGATTTATCCCCCCTTGAACTTAGAATTTTCCTTAAAAAATACTATTTTTTACTGTTACTTCTTTATTTCTTAAGGGATCAACTTCATACTTCAAATATATATTCCTTATCATCAACAACATCTTATGTGACAAGGTTCATAACTCTAGCACCAATATTTTCAGATTTATCTCCCCTTGAACTTAGAATTTTCCTTAAAAAATATTATTTTTTACTGTTACTTCTTTATTTCTTAAGGGATCAACTTCATACTTCAAATATATATTCCTTATCATCAACCACATCTTATGTGACAAAGTTCATAACTCTAGTACCAATATTTTCAGATTTATCTCCCCTTGAACTTAGAATTTTCCTTAAAAAATACTATTTTTTACTGTTACTTCTTTATTTCTTAAGGGATCAACTTCATACTTCAAATATATATTCCTTATCATCAACCACATCTTATGTGACAAGGTTCATAACTCTAGCACCAATATTTTCAGATTTATCTCCCCTTGAACTTAGAATTTTCCTTAAAAATACTATTTTTTACTGTTATTTCTTAAGGGATCAACTTCATACTTCAAATATATGTTCCATATCATTAACCACATCTTATGTGCCAAGGTTCATAACTCTAGCACCACTATTTTCAGATTTATTTCCCGTTGAACTTAAAATTTTCCTTATAAATATTATTTTTTACTGTTACTTACAATGTTTTTATTTCTTCTTAAGAGATCAACTTCATACTTCAAATATATGTTCCTTATCATCAACCTCATCTTATGTGACAAGGTTCATAGCTCTAGCACCAATATTTTCAGATTTATCTCCCCTTGAACTTAGAATTTTCCGTAAAAAATATTTTTACTGTTACTTATTTATTTCTGAAGGGATCACCTTCATACTTTAAATATAATTATGTTCCTTATCATTAACCACATGTTGTGTGACAAGGTTCATAACTCTAGCACCAATATTGCAAGAATAATCTCCCCATAAATTTAGATTTTTTTACTTATAAAATGTTATTTTTGCTATAACTTCATTAGTTTTAAAGGTATCTACCTCAAACTTCAAATACTTATTCCTGATCATCAATTACATCTTATATCACGAGGTTCATAACTCTTGAAGCAATATTTTCAGATTTATCTTTCTTTGAACTTAGGATTTTCTTTAAGAAATATTATAACTTTTTTACTTTTTAAGGTATCTACTTCAAACTTCAATTACATATTTCTTATCAATACAAACATGTTTTGTGACAAGGTTCATAACTCTAGCTTGACTATTTCCAGAATTATTTCCCCTTGAACTTGGAATTTATGTAAACAAATGTTATTTTTTTACTTTAACTTAAGACATAATTATACATAATTGATTTTTATCCCCCGCCGAAAATTTTCGGCGGAGGATATAGTAATAGTCTCCGTCCGTCCGACCTTCCGTCCGTCCGTCCTTCCGTCCGAAATTTTTGTCCGGAGCATATCTCTAAAAGTATTTGAGTTATCAACTTGAAACTTCATAGGTAGATAGACCTCATTGAGGAGGAGTGCAGTGCACAAGAATGATAACTCTACCATGCAGGATTTTTGAGTTATTGCCCTTTGTTATTTTTCAAAATTGATTTTTGTCCAGAGCATAACTCCAAAAGCCTATGAGATATTAACATGAAACTTCATAGGTGCATAGATCTCACTCAGGAGGTGTGCAGTGCACAAGAATGATAACTCTTCCTTTCATAATTTTTGAGTTATTGCCCTTTGTTATTTTTCATACCTAATTTTTCACCTGAGTGGAGCATAACTCAAAAAGTGTTTGAGATATCAACATGAAATGTCATAGAAGGATAGATCTTATTGAGGAGAAATGTTGTGCGCAAGAATGATAACTCTTCCCTATACAATTTTTGAGTTATTGCCCTTTGTTGTTTTTTTTTCATGCTATTTTGTCCAGAGCTTATCTGAAAAAGTATTTGAGGTATCATCTTGAAACTTCATAGGTGGATGGATCTCATTGAGGAGGAGTGCAGTGCTAAAGAATGATAACTCTGCCCTGCATTATTTTTGAGTTATTGCCCTTTGTTATTTTTCAAAATTAATTTTTGTCCAGAGCATAACTCAAAAAGCCTTTGAGATATCAAAATGAAACTTCACAGGTGCATAGATCTCACTCAGGAGGTGTGCACTGCACATGAATGATAACTGTACCTTTTATAATTTTTGAGTTATTGCCCTTTGTTATTTTTCATACTTAATTTTTCAATTCATTTTTTTTTCAAAAAGTATTTGAGGTATCAACTTGAAACTTCATAGGTGGATAGATTTTACTGAGGAGGGATGCAGCACACAAGGATGATAACCTACCCTACATTATTTTTCAGTTATTGCCCTTTGCTATTTTCAGCCATCAGTATTCACATAGGTTTCAAATCTGTAATCACTATAGCCATCAGTTTTCATTACCAAAAGACCTCTTAAAATGGAATTATTCTGCTCTACTACATATACATTCTTCCAATGAGCAAACACATTTTGGCGGGGGATGGCCATGTTGACATGGCTCTTGTTCTTTCATAGTTTTGTCTTCCTTATTGCGTCCAGTATTTTATTAGTCAAGCTTCACTGTCTCCTGTGACAGCTTTTGTCATTAGTATAATGAAACCAGGCCTTTTATAGTTGTTATCTGAAACTCGGTAAATATATGTTTTTCCAAGCTAATCCGGAGGTACAAACAAATTTTTACAGTTTAAGCTTCACAGTGCACTATCGTTGATGATAAATTTTTGAAACTGCACAATTATCTTCGAAGCTGTACCTGTAAAAGTTTGAATGTATCCCAGATTAGCTGGGAACACCCAACATTCTTTTAATTATGAAGTAAGTCTATTGTAACACAGCTAAAATGGTAATTTAAGCCATAATTATTAAAACTTATTAAGTAATTCAGGTGAAATATGATAAATCTGGCTCAGAAATTTCTATTTATATATGTGAGAAATTGTATCAAATGTATTAAATTGTATTTAATTAAGGTATACTTTATTGCTCACACCATTTTACAATTTGCTGAATTTATTTATGTGACCATGCAGTCTGACCTGCATTTATACGGTTGGCTGACTAATACAGTGGACAGTAGCAGGACTAGTCAATTAAAGAAATTCAGCAGGTTATGGGTTTACATAATAAAACTTTATTATTTCCTGGTAACCACTAATGCTCAAGTTACTAGTAAATTAGGTATGCAATTTTCCTGTTCTGTATTTCCCTTAACACAAATGCAGATATTTTTTCCTAATGGGTGTGTTGACAGTGTACACAACATACAAGGAGAAAGGGATATTCCTGGTGGCGTTGGATAAAGACAGGGCAGGTGTGGATCCTGATAACAGATGGGAACTTTCATCTGTACTGAAAAAGTAAGTTCATAATAACCCTTAGTATAGGGAAACTTAAAATTAAGTTCCTTCTTCTGACTTGATATTTGTTTAAATTAGGTGTTTACAGAAAAGTTAACTAAAATTATCTTTTGGTCAATTAATTGGCAAATACTTGTTTGTGTTTTAAATTAGAGTTTGTTATGATCAAAACATAGAGGAGTCTTCCATTGTACACAAGAAAACAACCATAATTTAACTATAAATACATGTATTATAAATAAAAACATCTGTAAATCAGTTATTTCCAGTTTCAGGTAATTCACTGACTCATTGACTGAATCCTTTCACCATGTGATTGTACAATTATTTTCTATAGTTCTTGTTTAGCTTGTTTTCATGTGCAAAAAGTATCTGTACTAGTATTTTTCGTGCATAAAAAACCTCTACTAGTATTTTTCGTGCATAAAGAACCTCTACTAGTATTTTTCGTGCATATAAAAAACCTCTACTAGTATTTTTCGTGCATAAAAAACCTCTACTAGTATTTTTCGTGCATAAAGAACCTCTACTAGTATTTTTCGTGCATAAAGAACCTCTACTAGTATTTTTCGTGCATAAAAAACCTCTACTAGTATTTTTCGTGCATAAAGAACCTCTACTAGTATTTTTCGTGCATAAAAAACCTCTACTAGTATTTTTTTCGTGCATAAAGAACCTCTACTAGTATTTTTTGTGCATAAAAAACCTCTACTAGTATTTTTCGTGCATAAAGAACCTCTACTAGTATTTTTTGTGCATAAAGAACCTCTACTAGTATTTTTCGTGCATAAAGAACCTCTACTAGTATTTTTCGTGCATAAAGAACCTCTACTAGTATTTTTCGTGCATAAAGAACCTCTACTAGTATATTTCGTGCATAAAGAACCTCTACTAGTATTTTTCGTGCATAAAGAACCTCTACTAGTATTTTTTCGTGCATAAAGAACCTCTTCTAGTATTTTTCGTGCATAAAGAACCTCTACTAGTATTTTTCGTGCATAAAAAATCTCTACTAGTATTTTTCGTGCATAAAGAACCTCTACTAGTATTTTTTCGTGCATAAAAAACCTCTACTAGTATTTTTCGTGCATAAAGAACCTCTACTAGTATTTTTCGTGCATAAAAAACCTCTACTAGTATTTTTCGTGCATAAAGAACCTCTACTAGTATTTTTCGTGCATAAAGAACCTCTACTAGTATTTTTTCGTGCATAAAAAACCTCTACTAGTATTTTTCGTGCATAAAGAACCTCTACTAGTATTTTTCGTGCATAAAAAACCTCTACTAGTATTTTCGTGCATAAAGAACCTCTACTAGTATTTTTTGTGCATAAAAAAACCTCTACTAGTATTTTTCGTGCATAAAGAACCTCTACTAGTATTTTTTTGTGCATAAAGAACCTCTACTAGTATTTTTCGTGCATAAAGAACCTCTACTAGTATTTTTCGTGCATAAAAGAACCTCTACTAGTATTTTTTCGTGCATAAAGAACCTCTACTAGTAATATTTCGTGCATAAAGAACCTCTACTAGTATTTTTTCGTGCATAAAGAACCTCTACTAGTATTTTTCGTGCATAAAGAACCTCTTCTAGTATTTTTCGTGCATAAAGAACCTCTACTAGTATTTTTCGTGCATAAAAAATCTCTACTAGTATTTTTCGTGCATAAAGAACCTCTACTAGTATTTTTCGTGCATAAAAAACCTCTACTAGTATTTTTCGTGCATAAAGAACCTCTACTAGTATTTTTCGTGCATAAAAAACCTCTACTAGTATTTTTCGTGCATAAAGAACCTCTACTAGTATTTTTCGTGCATAAAGAACCTCTACTAGTATTTTTCGTGCATTTCGAAATCTATCTGCGAGCTGAAATAATGCACTGAAGGTCTTTCTGCACCAGTAAAGCTGGAAAGTCGGCATATGACCCTTACAGTGTTGGTGCGATGTATGAGATCATGTATAATTCTGTAGATTTTTCTTCCTTAGATATGATGACAAGTACACTCTCAGCATGAACTTTATAGATGGCAGCACTAGAAAATCTCGTAGCGGTAAAATCACAAAATCCGTCGCAGAATTTTTTGACGAGAACGGTACATTGTGTGTAGACAGATACGAACCAGAAGTACGAATGTTACAGAATAGAATAGCCACAGACAAGAAGGAGTGACTTCATGTAAAGCATGTTTAAGACGCATTGAAATATAATATCAAAATTGTGTTCAGGTCCTTTTATATTAGTCATGGACCTTTTGTCAGATTGAAGTTTTAATATAGAGAAATGCCAATTTTGAGTGAAACTTAAAGGCATATGATGATATGGAGCCAAGTTAATTTTGCAAGTCCAAGTGAAAAAATCAAAGTATAGACGTAACGTAATTGTATATCTGCCATCATGGCAGCCATGGAATAGACTTGGTTCATGTAATTGTTGACATCTACTACTCAAATTTTGGGAAGTTATATATATAAGGACCAAAATAATACACAATGTCATTTCATACAGCTGAAGTTTTAATGATATGTTTGATAAAATATTTTAAATGTGAATAGGAGTTGAATCCTGAGAAAATGAGTTTGAAATATTTTTTTTATCATGACTAAGTGTACCTTAGAAATAGGGTTGATATTGATTTCATTAAACATAGATATTCTTTTATTTATTTTAAAGGCCCATTTTGCCTCAGAAATGCATCACTTTTATTTTTCAAAAACGATTTATTTTTGGTATCTTGTTACAGTTTTCTTTACCACATATCTTTTATCTTTAGCTGACTGTTGGCTATTTGTATATTTAAAGTGAATAAATATTTTGTATGGAAGTCAAAATACTACTTTGTTTGCATTTTGCTAACTTTACAACTGCATGTTCAGCGCTACTTCCATGTTCATTTGTAAAACATCTATCATACTTTATAGATCTATTAATAAAACATTATAAAGCACATGTTTGATATTTTTAAAGAATTTGAATTTTTTATGAATTTCTGAGTCATAATGTGCCTTTAACTATTGATGGAAGTTTAGATTATCAAAATGAACGAGAGATATACCATGTCACGGTGATTATTATAGACTCTTTATCGCATGCTTTGCAGTGGAAAGGGAATTTATATTTGATAATTTTCACAGTGAAAATATATTTCATAATTTTCACTGTAGCTGGACTATATTTGAATCCGGATGAAAATAATATTTCATAACTAAATGGAATTTTTAACCGGAATAAATTTCGTCGTATGATAATTATGTTTCCATAGGAGAAGCAAGTAATGACTGCATACATTTGTTTTAAAAATGTAACAAAATTCAAGAAATTTTACTGAACTAAATTTCATTATTGGTATGGTGATGTCATGATGTGATGACATCATTAAGAAGAACGCATGATATCATGTGGCAAAACAAGTAAAAATAACTTAAATCACTAGAAAAAAGCATGAAATAAAAAGAAAATTTTGTTTGTTTTTCATTTCAGATTGATATACATTTCACTTGTGAACACCAGCTATTATATTTTCACTCATGGCTATGCCACTCATGAAAATATTGCATCTGGTGTCCACTGAGTGAAATATATTTCGATCTTTCATGCAAATCTAACAAACATTCTCTATATCTCACTGTTCCATTGATTTAAATAAAATCTAAGTTCTTGTTTTTGTTGTTTATGTAAAATGTACATGTATGTTTGTTTGGTAGTGGTCTATTTGTTTTGTATTAGTTGTATAATGTTCGTGTCATACACTGGTAGCTTTATTCTATGATTTCTTTAAAATTATTAAAATCTGGTATGAAGATATAAAAGTTTTTGTCTCCATTATTCATGCTATACTTTGTAGTACATTCTGCTATGTAAACATTCAAATGTGTGGTCCAATGTCCATTTAGGTTAGCAGATAATCAAAATTATCAAACCAAGAATCATCACTGATGACACTAGGCAGAATAAAATCAAGAAAAAAAACAACACAAAAATAACATTAACATGTAATTGTGTTAACCTTATTAAAGATATACCATGCTCATCCTTGAGAAATATTGTGATCTCAGAAATTTATTAAAATCTATGAAATTCTTACTGAATATGTCTTATTTGGATAAAAAAAATGAATAAACTATATATGGGAAGCTGCCTGCCCTATTACAGGTCAACTACTTTGTGTCAAAACAAGTTTGTTTCATATTTACCAAGAGACTGTGAACCAATTCTCAATATTTTCTAATAACAAATTTGAGCATAGTATATATCTTTAACACTGCACGTTTTAGAAATTTGTAATATAATTGTTTGTTTTTTTAAATTAGCATACATTTTATACAAAATCATTAGTGTTAGATCCATCCATGACAACAGTAGATAAATTGATGACTTTGAACCCTTTATTGTTAATGTTGTTTTTATTGGCCGGGTTGCACATGTGTTAAATTTTCGACATTAATGGTCAATGGTAAACAATTTTTGTAACATCACAGCCTCATGATATTTGGTATACAAATGCAACCTGGCCTTTTCTGTCTTAAAATTTGACCCTATTTTTGTTGCCTTGATTTACAAGAAATGATATTGAAAAAAGAAACTTAATGGAAGCTCTTAATGTTATAGACAAAGCCAATAGATAGCTCTATGACAAAACAAAACATTGACAATTGTTGCCATTATAAATTCTACCTTTTCATTTTCTTTATTTTTATACCCCCATCACAAAATGTGGGGGGGGGGGGGGGGCTATAATGGATTCGCTTTGTTGCGTCCGTCTGTCGGTCCGTCCGACCGTCTCCATTTTCGTGTCCACTCTACAACTCCTATAACAATTGAAGGATTTTCTTCAATTTTTGCTCAAATGTTTACCTCAACAAGGGGATGTGCAGAACCCATGTTGCCCATGTGTCAGCTTAAGGTCAAGGTCACAATTGAAGGTCAAATATCAAACAATCAAATATTACACAATATGTCGTGTCCGCTCTGTAAGTCCTACACTAATTGAAAGATTTTCTTTAAACTTGGCTCAAATGTTCACCTCAACAAGGGGATGTGCAGGACCCATGTTACCCATGTGTCAGCTCAAGGTCAAGGTCACAATTGAAGGTCAAATATCAAACAAGCAAATATTACACAGTATGTCGTGTCCGCTCTGTAAGTCCTACACTATTTGAAGAATTTTCTTCAATCTTGGCTCAAATGTTTACCTCAGCAAGGTAATGTGCAGAACCCATGTCAACCTTTTGCCAGCTTAAGGTCAAGGTCACACTTGAAGGTCAAAAATTGACTTTAACATTTATTATGTCTCCCCCACCTCGGGGGGAGACATATTGTTTTTGCCCTGTCCGTCCGTCAGTCCGTCCGTCCGTCAGTCCGTCCGTCCATTCTTCGTTTCCGGACGATAACTAGAGTTCCTTTTGACCTACAGCTCTCAAACTTCATAGGATGAATGGTCTTATTGAGCAGATGATCCCTGTTGTTTTTGGGGTCAGTAGTTCAAAGGTCAAGGTCACAGTGACCGTTGGTCAATTTCTTGTTTCCGGATGATAACTAGAGTTCCTTTTGACCTACAGCCCTCAAACTTCATAGGATGATTGGTCTTATAGAGCTGATGATCCCTATTGTTTTTGGGGTCAGTAGTTCAAAGGTCAAGGTCACAGTGACCGTTGGTCAATTTCTCGTTTCCGGATGATAACTAGAGTTCTTTTTGACCTACAGCCCTCAAACTTCATAGGATGATTGGTCTTATAGAGCTGATGATCCGTATTGTTTTTGGGGTCAGTAGGTCAAAGGTCAAGGTCACACTGACCGTTGGTCAATTTCTCGTTTCCGGATGATAACTAGAGTTCCTTAAGACCTACAGACCTCAAACTTCATAGGATGATTGGTCTTATTGAGCAGATGATCCCTATTGTTTTTGGGGTCAGTAGGTCAAAGGTCAAGGTCACACTGACCGTTGGTCAATTCTCATTTCCGGATGATAACTAGAGTTCCTTTTGACCTACAACCCTCAAACTTCATAGGATGATTAGTCTTATTGAGCAGATGATCCCTATTGTTTTTGGGGTCAGTAGGTCAAAGGTCAAGGTCACAGTGACCGTTGGTCAATTTCTCATTTCCGGATGATAACTAGAGTTCCTTTTGACCTACAACCCTCAAACTTCATAGGATGATTGGTCTTATTAATCAAATGATCCCTATTGTTTTAATGGTCAGTAGGTCAAAGGTCAAGGTCACAGCGACCGTTGCAGTGGGGGAGACATGCGCTTTTTTACAAAAGCATCCTCTAGTTTGAATATTTCTGAATCTACAGATCTAGAAAAGGTATTTGTTTGAAACTTAAAATATATTTGAAGTGTCACAATTAAGATTTGCTGGTCAAGTTTCATAACTCTGTATTGCATTTTAACAAAGTTATGCCTCTTTTTAAGTCTTCAAATTTACATACAATCAAATATTAGACAATATGTCGTGTCCCCTCTATAAATCCTATACTAATGGAAGAATTTTCTTCAAACTTTACTCAAATGTTCACCTCAACAAGGTTATGTGCAGAATCCATGTCACCTTTGTGCCGGCTAAAGGTCAAGGTCACACTTGAAGGTCAAAAATTGACTTAAAAAAAATGTTCTTAAATCTTAAAATGTACTGAAACTAGCACAGATATTTGCTTGAAACTTAAAAGATATATGAGGTGTCACGAATAAGATATGCAGGTCAAGTTTCATAACTCTGTATTGCATTTTGACAAAGTTATGCCCCTTTTTAAGTCTTTAAATTTACATACATTCAATACTAGACAATATGTTGTGTCCGCTCTATAAATTCTATACTAATGGAAGGATTTTCTTTAAACTTTACTTAAATGTTCACCCCAACTGGGCGATATGCAAAACCCATCTTACCCTTGTGCCAGCTTAAGGTCAAGGCCACACTTGAAGGTCAAAAATTGACTTATAAAATGTTAAGTACATTGGGAAAATGACTGTTTCGAACATGATTTGATAATATATATTTATACTATTACCTGTACAATTAGTCTTTTTTTCACCAGAGATAATTTCTTTTATGTATTTGTGCCACTTAAGTTATTCCTTTAACCACCTTTCCAAGTCGTCTTCTGTCAAGGACATTAATTGGTGGGGGTATGAATCGCATTCAGCGATAGTTCTAGTTGGTATCTTTTTACAGTTTCCAAAAAAAAACACTCTTTGGCTAGATAGATTAATTATCTTTCGCTTCTTTTGCTCTTTGGCAACTTGTGTAATTATACAGAGTACATATTTTGTATGGAAGTCAAAATAGCACTTTGTTTACATTTTGGTACTTATATACAACCAATACTACTTTCTGCCATTGTCAAACATTTAAGATGCTCTAAATTCAATATCAAAATAATATAAAACACATATCAGACCTTTCTAAAGAATTGAAAAATTATTGATTTCGGAGGCATAATGTGCTTTAATGTTTTTGAAACAATAAAAGATGTGTGTCAAGATTGACGCTATAGTAATGTACAAATGAATTTTATGCAAAATTCTGTTTAAAATATCAACGTTATTCAATCACATATTCGAAACATCTGGCATTTTATGATTAATCAATCATTTTCCTAGAATAGAAAGAAATGACGTATTGAAGAGTTATTATAACAATTAAATACAAAATGCTTTGAACACATAAAAGCAACACGTTTCCTCCAATTCATACAATTTTTCATGAAAATTTAGAAATTATATGTAATACTGCTGTTAGTTAAGTGATTTATTTTATACGAATTTAAGTTTTGAACACACGCAGCCAGCAATTTTTAGCTCACCTGTCACAAAGTGACAGGGTGAGCTTTTGTGATCGCTTTTCGTCCGGCGTCCGGCCGTCCGGCGTCCGTCCGTAAACTTTTACTTTAAATGACATCTCCTCATAAACCGCTAAGCCAATTTCATCCAAACTTCACAGGAATGTTCCTTTGGTGGTCACCTTTAAAAATTGTTCAAAGAATTTAATTCCATGCAGAACTCTGGTTGCCATGGCAACCGAAAGAAAAAACTTTAAATATCTTCTTTTAAAAAACCATAAGAGCTAGAGCTTAGATATTTGGCATGAAACATCTTCTAGTGAGTGTCTACCAAGTTTGTTCAAATAAAAGCCCTGGGGTCAAAATTGGCCCGCCCCGGGGTGTCATTGATTTTCCCTATATGCATATAGTAAAAAATTAAAAAATCTTCTTTTAAAGAACCCAAAGAGCTAGAGCTAAGATATTTAGCATGAAACATGCTCTAATGGGTGTCTACCGAGTTTGTTCAAATAAAAGCCCTGGGGTCAAAATTGGCCCAGCCCCGGGGGGGTCATTGATTTTCCCCATATGCATATAGTAAAAACTTAAAAAATCTTCTTTTAAAGAACTCAAAGAGCTATGGCTAAGATATTGAGCATCAAACATGTTCTAATAGGTGTCTACCAAGTTTGTTCAAATAAAAGCCCTGGGGTCAAAATTTGCCCCGCCTCAGGGGGTCATTGATTTTCCCTATGTGCATATAGTAAAAACTTAAAAAATCTTCTTTTAAAGAACCAAAAGAGTTAGAGCTAAGATATTTAGCATGAAACATGTTCTAATAAGTGTCTACCAAGTTTGTTCAAATAAAAGCCCTGGGGTCAAAATTGGCCCCGCCCCGGGGGGTCATTGATTTTCCCTATATGCATATAGTAAAAACTTAAAAAATCTTCTTTTAAAGAACTCAAAGAGCTATGGCTAAGATATTTAGCATCAAACATGTTCTAATAGGTGTCTACCAAGTTTGTTCAAATAAAAGCCCTGGGGTCAAAATTGGCACCGCCCCGGGGGTCATTGATTTTCCTTATATGTGTATAGCAAAAACTTAAAAAGTCTTCTTTGAAAAAACCCAAATAGCTAGAGTTAAGATATCAAGCATGAAACATCTTTTAGTGAGTGTCTACAAAGTTTGTTCAAATAAAAGACCAGGGGTCAATATTGGCCCCGCCCCGGGGGTCATTGATTTTCTTTATGTGCATAGCAAAAACTTAAAATCTTCTTTGGAAAAACCCAAATAGCTAAGTGTCTACAAAGTTTGTTCAAATAAAAGCCCTGGGGTCAAAACTGGCCCGGCCCTAGGGGTGTGATTGTTTTTAACTATATGTGTATAGTAAAAACTTAAAAAAATCTTCTTTTAAAAAGCCCAATGAGCTAGAGCTTAGATGTTTAGCATGAAACATCTTCTTATGGGTGTCTACCAAGTTTGTGCAAATAAAAGCCCTTGGGTTAAATTGGCCCTGCAACGTTTGGGGGGGTTGGGGGGGCTATATACAGGTGAGCGACCTCAGGGCCATCATGGCCCTCTTGTTAGAGATCTAGTCCAACATGTGATCTGCTATTTTTACAACAAGTTTTATGATGAATTGGAGTTTTAAAAGTATGTACTGACTTATACTTTTAATAATATCCCGTTTTATTACATGTTTTGCAGTAGATTACTGAATTATAACGGTTAATTATATTCTGATAATTTCACAGTAATGATTACCAAATATAATTTCACAGTAGCCGAACTATATTTGGCGTAAAAATAAAATATTTATCATTAATGAATGTTTTTTCAGCGGAAATGTAGTCAATCATAATAAAAAATGTACGTGATAACTGTAGTTCGTAAATATTTACGAACGTTGTGCTGAAAAACATCTAAAATCTAAAAATAATCATGGAATTATATTTTGCTTCAACATTGTGACGTCATTATTTGATGACGTCATGAAGATAAGAGCATGACGTTACGCGGCAAAAATTAGTAAAATGGTGTAAAAATCGTTAAAAAATCATGAAATAAACAGAAAATTTGTTTGTTTTACATGTGAGATCAAATAATATTTCACTCGTGAACCCCAGCTATTATATTTTCACTCGTGGCTACGCCACTCGTGGAAAATATTGCATCTGGTGTTCACTCGGTGAAATATTTTTCGATCTTACACTGAAACAAACAAATATCCTCTATATAAAAGACGGTATCTCTATAAACGTCTTGGCCAACTTTAATGTGCATATAAACTTAATTTTAGTATTAAAATCCTGTTCCCCTATCACGTGCGTACGCACTGCACGTACTTGGATAAGGCATATTTTATGCACATAAACACAGATACTGATATGACTTTAAGGTGTGTAACATTAGCATCCTCAATTGTAGTAGTTATAAATGATGCATATGCTCGCTCTTGTGGTAATTATTCCGGTGGCGAGGGTAAACAAATCTTTAACATCCACAAACACACAAACGCCTATCAAAAATTTAGTTATTAAACGTAAGGCCAATTGTTATTTGAAGGCTTGTTAACCATTATTTAGATTATTTCCTCAATTTATGTATAGTGGGTAAAAGGCAAATAGAGTTATTTACCTTCCTATGCTATCTGCTTCTTTATTAACATCATTCTAAAGCTAAGATGCTGTGCCTGAAAGTATAATAACCTTTTTGAAGTTAAGCTCGTCAAAGCAAAACTGCCGATTTAAGAATGAAATTTAAACCCATCTTACAAGTAAGTGGTCTGACCAATAGACCAGTAAATAGGATACCTAAAACATAATTGCCAAAAATTAAAGGAAGTTCACCGTTATGAATAATATAATGTGTTGAATCATAGGAATAAGTTACATATACATATCATAAAACATCAACATTTACAATTAACTTTTAAGATAAAAATAGAGTACCAAACATAAACCTATTTTCCATTCACACTTCCTTCTGTCTTTGACTTTTACTTTAGAATGCCAGTATTGCCAGTTAATTGTACTGATATAATGTACAAAAGGGTCACCTGAGGTCTTCCTCCACCAGTAAAGCAGGAAAGTCGCCATATTTTGCTGACGTTGAGCCGAAAATCGTTCTATACAGCTCATATCTGGCCAATTCCGGCTGGCCCCTGTGACCTATACTAATATATGTTGGTGCGACTTAAAACCCATAGAAAAGGGATGATAATTTTCATATACCATCAATATAGAGCGATGATCATTTTCATATACCATCAATAAAGATACAGATACAGGCTATCATACACATGTATGCAGTCTAACCTAATCTGTAGTGACCACTGTTCAAGTCGGACATTTCAAGATTCATAGGCTATATATACTGCTGGCCGGCCAAGCAAATCCAAAATTTAACTTTGATATTGCCAGAATAACTAATAAATAATTTTGAAACTGAAAATTGGACAAAGTTCTACTGCAATTTATTATATCAGTCAAATGTTATGATTATTCTAAAACGCCAAACTTACAAAATTTGTGCAAAAAAAAAACAGTAAAATAGTTATGTTCTGTTATTTCATAACACGTTGAATACTTGTAAACACTAATTATACGTATGTTTGACACTTAAAGGCCCATTATGCGCTAATTAAAATGGTTTATTTTTCCTTTTTCATTAGCTTTTTGTTTTGTTGTCATATTATAATCTCGTTGGCTAATTACTTGAACAATGTTTTGTTAGCAATTCGTACAGATTTAGTGATTTAGCATTTTGTAAGGATCGAACTAAAAATAATCTAAATAGTTTACATTTTGTTACTTTTTGGACAAATAATTTCATATTCAGCGATAATTTCTTTAGGAGATAAGCACATATAGCACATGCAAAAATCATTATTTAAATGATTAAACTAATATTTGCCCTATCTTTAGAAGGAAAAATGTATTCTACCGTTTCTGATACATAATGTGTCGTTTAATAAGAACAAAAAATTACTAGCTGAAGACCGAAATGTTCGACAGTCTTTACGATCATGTTCACCTATTGCATGATGTTCATACTAAGATTTTAACAGACTGTCAAGTATTGAGTATATGTAGAAAGGTCCGGTTTCTGGTATTTCATATGCAATAAAAATAATGAAAATATCCTGAAACTTTTTATAAATTAATTGTGTCAGTGTGATAGAGTATCATGTAGCCGTTATTTAATTTGAAATTGAATACATGTATAGAATAGTTTATTAAAGGAACTCCGTCGAGGTCCAAAAGCCTAAATCATAAAGTTTGAATTTCTTATATAGATCAATCGGGGCATATGCCAAAGATAATTAAAAATATACTCAGAAATAAATTGAAAATCTTATTTTTGCGCGACTCTTTGTCCGATTTAAGCGAAAAGATTTAATTACAATTTCGGTCATTTTTCTCGATCAGAATAATTATTCTAACAATAATAATTAAGATAATTATTTTGGAAAAAGAAAGAGAGAGACAGCGAATGATCTGAAATTTTGCGCGTATATAGGTAAGTTATTGGTCTAGACCTATATCAAATGGAACGTACATTAATTTCAAAAAAAAATTTCCAGTTCCATCATGTCAAAAAACCTCAGTGAAGTCCCTCTACAACATTATAGTTTATTGATCCTGAAAATCACTGACGAGTGTCATAAGAACAAAGTAAACATGTACTTTCACTATTTTATGGTGTAGTCATACACTTATAGGAACGAGAAGATCAACGCGAACGTGCACTCATAATTCCATAACAAGCGTGCACGAGTATTCGCAGAAACAGGGTGGTCAACATGTACAAGCTCTTGCGATATCCTGCAAACTTAGGAACGGATGATACCTACATGTATACTACGTACGTACACTTACACTTAGTAGTATCCTGCGCTGGGAAGCCACGACGATATATGGTATCGTTTGCACATAGGACCATGGAAGATCAGCATGTACATCCGCGACTTCATGGTTTTGTATGCCCATGTTCAATCATGAATGTATGGTATCGTTTTCACATAGGAACGGGAAAGCCAACATGTACACTCACTACTTCATGGGAACAGAGTAGGCCAACATGTCTTACACCCATGTGTATGTTATCGTGCACTATAGAAGTTTAATATGTACACCAGGTACTTTAATTATAGTATCGTGTACACACAAACATATCAGCCAATATACTAGTATACACTCACGACTTTGGTATTGTGCATGCAACGAAAAAAGGCCAACATGTACGCTCAAACGCAGGAACAGAAAGGCCACCATTTTAGGCTAACTATTTTATTCAGGCATGCGCACGTAGGAACAGGGCGGCCAAACATGTACACTTAGGGACCAGGAAAGCCAACATGCGCACATATATAGGAACAGGGCGGCCAATATGTACACTTACGACCAGGAAAGCCAACATGCGCACATATATAGGAACAGGGCGGCCAATATGTACACTTAGGGACCAGGAAAGCCAACATGCGCACAATTATAGGAACAGGGCGGCCAATATGTACACTTACGACCAGGAAAGCCAACATGCGCACTTATGAAAAGGACGGGCACCATGTACACTTAAGAACAGGACGGCCAACATGTACACTTAAGAACAGGACGGCCAATATATACACTGAGGAAGAGGAAAGCCAACATGTACACTCTTGGCTTGCGCTCACATTGAGACAGGGATGTTAACATGCATACTCAAAACTTATATAGTATCGTGCATGCATTGAAACCTCATTATATAAATAGCTATTGCACAAGATTTCCGTCAACCTAGAGAGCTATATACGCATGCACTTTCTTGTGTAAAAAGTGATTTGACCAATATTGCATTAAAACATAGATTATATGTCATTTTTCGTTTTAATAAATCGCATTCATTAAATGCTACTGATAGTGTGCACGACATCATCGAAGAAAATGGTCACCATGACAAAGGCATGAACTACAAAATGAGGTATTTTTGCCAGGCTTAAATTTCGCAAAATCAAAATTTCTGGGTTTTGGGCGAGGTAAGATATCCTCGAATTTCCACTTTTAGTTCTTTTATATTTGAATGTTCTAGTAAATCTTCAATTCGCTTAATTTAAACCCCCGCGGAATTTTCTAGTGTAACTATCCGGGGTCTTAACTCTCGTTTATTATCGTCGCCACATGTTTCCGCGAAAAACATTTTCCTAACAACTTAGTACATATAATACGTTATTTTACGGGTATCAACGGGTGCTCATTCCATTTAATTAATTCTAAATTAAACATTTTTCATATAACTTAAGGGTTTTGTTCGATATTTACATGTAGCTCTTTTATCTTACAAACGTACTCGTGCATTTCAAATCAGAGGCGTTAAAATCATGGTGAATATATTATGAGATATGGATGCATGCTGTATTTGTACATAATCAGATACTTGAATGCATTTAGCCCACGCATAAACTGATTTAAACAATGCAGTGAATTTGCTATAATAACAATATTTATGTCCAATTATTCATAAAAGAGTGAAGGTGTCACGGAACTTAGCGTGTTTCACGCCACGTACGTGTCAATGTTTCGTGTTGAACGCATGTTAACAGATGAATTAGCCTACCTTTTTGACAAGAACACGGGGTACTGACTATACAAGACACATCGAATCATGACACGGACAAAATCCATGATCTGGACAGCATTGAGTGAGTTCATCAGCCATGAATGCTTTCCTATCATGAATATGTTATCTTAATCATGAGCGGCTTTTTATAGAGGGGGTAAATGGCACGGTCACCCATCCCCTCCACGGGATATACAACCCTCTAATCCTCGTCAAAAGTGTGTGAACCCCGTCAGGTAAAAAATCCTGGATACGCACCTGTTAATCCTTATTGTCGAGTACGTATATAACCAAGCTTACCTACATGTAGCTGCACGATGAATCTGTGCAGTCTGGTCAGGCTCTATACTATCGGTTAAAGATCAATTGGGCCCCAGATATGCTTTTACGTACATGTATTTTTATTTCTCAAAACCTTTTTATTTTTGGTGTATTTTTATAGTCTCATAAAATATTACTCATTAACCAATTTCCTGAACATTCTTTTTCTGTTGCTTTTTTTAGTATAAGGTTATGTACAGTGATTTACTATTTTGTATGGAAGTCAAAATACTAATTTGTTTACATTTTGATTCTTTTATGACAAATAATGGCACATTTAGTGCGACTTTCTTCAGGTTAACTTGCTTTAAATCTATTATTTAAACCTTATCAAATTCATTCAGAAGATAAATAATTTTGTGTCTGCTTTAACATGTTAACACACAATAAATCAAAAGAAAACTTGTATTTATTATTCACCATTTGCAATGATTTGAATTAGGGATTAATTAAACAAACAGCTAGGTTAACATCTGCGACCGATTAATCATTTAAAACCGTTTTAAAGCAAGTATCCGTACATGGCTATCATCTAATTTTTATTATGCGACATTGTATTTTTTCATTGGACACGAAGCCGGCACTTGAATCAGGGTCTCATGAATTACATCACACATAACATTACAATATGAAACGTCACAAAGTGGTTTTGTTCTCCTCTTTTCAATTAACTTATAGAACTATAAATAAATTCTAATCATTCGTTTTGCCATACTTTTTTGTCAGTGAGCACATAAAAGAGTGTACGTACGTTAATTGCTCCAGATTCATGCTAATTTTCTTTTTACATCAAATGGTACATTTACCTGGAAAAAATATTTTCAGTCCCATCATGTCAAGAAACCTCAGTGGAGTCCCTTAATGGGACTGAAAATATTTTTTTCCAGATTAATGTACCATTTGATGTAGGTTTAGACCACTAATCTTTGTGCAAAGTTTCAGATCATTCGCGCGCATCTTTTTTCCAGAATAATTATTCAAATTGTAAAATATGACCCAAAAACGAAAAGCGTTAAAACACTTTTCATTCAAATCGAGCTATGAAAAGCATAAAAATACGATTTTCAATTTATTTCAAAGTATATTTCTTAACTATCTTTGCATACATTTCTGTTTAAAGTGCCTCAGCTCATTCATGTAAGAAATTCAAATGTTATGTTTTTAGGCTTTTAAACCTCAGTGGAGTCCCTTTAAGAGTGAACGGCCTTACACATAATTATGTTTGTTGATAAAAATGTCTTTTTATAAACAGTTACCTGTTAAAATCATATTTTTGTTAACGAATGCTAGTTATGCCTGTATATTAAATTTATTATTTACATGTGACAGAAACATAAACATTTACGCAAATCGGGTCAAACAATATGAAAGTAAATGACCTACTATTTTTTAAGGGAGTATCTCAAGACATTTATTGATTTATGTTTTCTGAACTTTAACCAATATACTTAAGACTTTTACGTACACACCATTTTCATTTACCAATATTGTAACAATAGAAAGAGATAAAGTGAAAAAGTATGTAGTAAAACCATATGATAAAATAATAATTAAGAATGAATTACTCGCTCCCCACCAAAATGTATCAACCAATCAGAAATTAATGGCGAACAGGTCACGTGCTCAGATTTCGTGGCGTGCTAGCTGCTGATTTCGGCAGCCAAACCGGGCTGAGGCATAGTGAAAGACGGACGGAATTTACGCGATTTTCACCGTAAGGAGGCCTTTTGGGCTTCCGGAATCGATCTGGAAATAAGCATTAAGGCTTAAGCTTTAAGATGACAATAATATTGTTTCTTGTAGACACCAGTGCGTCTATGAATCAGCGCACATACTTAGGAACCTCTTTGATCGACATAGCGAAAGCATCAGTCGAGAATTTTATGAAGGTAAATAAACATAAAAGGCATAGTTTTCGATTGACATGTTAGTTTGTGATATGACAAAGAAATCTGACTCATAATTTTGCATTTTATTTATTCTTTAGATAAGAGCTCGCGATCCAAACAGTCGGTGGGACAGGTACATGCTTTTGACTTTGGAGGATCCCCCGTCAAATATCAAGGTATTTTCACTTTATTCAAGTCCGATCAGCAAAACTATGCCATCATATCGGTTGAAAATTTATTCATTCACATAATCCGACACGGTTTCAAGCGTTTGGTCGAATGTAACACACAGAAATCGCCACAAAAATCACAGCGAAGTCCAACGTACGTCCATTCGCCATTGCTTTCTCCGTGTTGGTAGTGCATTGTGGGAAAAATTTCAATAAGTTACTATAAATAAATCGACCTTCCTAATTTGCATATATATGTAGGTCAATTTGTGTATCACAAAGAAATCAAAGTACTTGACGTATCATTATTTACCCTGCAGCACGAGATGCATATTACTCAATTAACTGGTTATTATTTTTATTTCAGAAAATAGATATATAAAAATAAAGCCATTGAATACATATCTATATGAAGAAAATACTAGAAATTGCAGTTAAAGAATAAAAAGAGGAGAATAATAATAAAAAAAAAATTTCAAGTTTTTTTTTTAAATTTCTATAATTAAAACACAGTCAGATATAAAATTCAAAAATGTACAAACATTCTATGAAAAATCTGGCTTGTCAATTTAAAATGGTGACAAGTAATGAAAGTTTTTTTTAAACCTTTCTTTCCGACAAGTATTTTATGGATGGTAACATTCATGTGTAATATATACTGTAAATGAACTGATGATAGTGAAATGCTCACTGATTAATTTGACAGATGTTGACTGTTGTTCTGTCTAATATGATTTTAATTTATTTTTATTTTGACTTGTTTGAAATGAAAAAAAAAACTGAAAAAAAAAAAATAAAAAAACAAAAACAAAACAAAAAACCAAACAATGTTAACTTCATGTCAGTTCAGTTACAATTTATTATTTAGGTAGTATAAAGACTGAAGTTAATATTTGAAAGAGTTAATATAAACTATTGTTCAGTTTTAAGCAATTTATTTTGGAAATTTGCCAATTTTCAATTTTTCAAATTTAATAATATAAAAATGTATAATCATTACTATGTTGGTGACTTGTGTTGTGATTTGAAACCAGTCTCCCCCCAACCCCCCCCCCCCCCCAAAAAAAAAAAAAATTATCAACAGTTACATCATGTGTTGCAGTGTTGCAACATATTTTAAGACTTATATTTGTTTTACAGGCAGGTTGGAAGGAGAATCATGCAACATTCACTGCTGAGTTGAAGAATCTGACAGCAGCTGGGATAACCTCTATGGGAAATGCAATGAAAAGTTGTTTTGATTTGCTCAATGTTAATCGAATGCAATCTGGAATTGACACATATGGGCAGGTAATAAAACTGTGTGTAAATAAAGTAGTAAAAGGCAACAACAATACCAACAACACAACCACTTATAACATGACATATAAACAATATATTTTTTAAACAGTATAACACACTTTGTATCTAGGTCTTGTTGTAATATGCTGTGAAGTTTAAAATGTCAACTTGAAATAATAGTTTGGTTTTTGTAAAATTGTAATACATTAAAGTGTTACATTTTTGTTTGTAATGGGGCATATTGTGTCTTTCACAGCTTTTCTAAGTAGATGCTTACATAAAATTCGATGGTTTTGGATATAAATGAATAAAATTGCAAGAAGCCTTCTAACAATATATTTAGTCACATCAATGGAACCCAACACAGTGTTGTGATAGTGTAAAAAGGTAATTCTAGAGAAAAAAAATAGTTTATATATAATATATAAATATAAAAAAGGTATATATATTTTTATCTAGAATTACCGTTTTACACTATCCCAACACTGTGCAGGGTCCCTTTGAGTCACATAGGTCACAATCAGACACAGTGTTAATTCAATTTTATATTGAATACATCAAAACCTGTCGAGCATATCAAAAACCTATATGATGATTTTAAAGGGGAGATAATCATAGTTACCAACCTTAACTAACTATATTATTAAACATAGGAAACAATAATAAACCCAGGAAACAATGATTATATTAATAGTAACAAAAAAACTCCTGTCTGTATTGATAATGAAAACATTTTATGTATACAAAACAAAATATATACAATGCATGAACATTGCAATGCTTTGATACAGTTTTAATTATGTTTTTTTTTGCATTTGTTTGAACTTACTGAGCATTGAATGTTGTTATTTACTTGCAGGGAAGATGTCCTCACTATTTAGAACCTGCAGTGATCATTACACTTACTGATGGTGGAAAACTTACCTCTTTTAGTGGTGTTCAGCCAGAGGTAATTTCTACAATAGTAAAAAAAATAATAAAGTGGATGATTATGGTCCTCTATGGCCCTTAATTTAGTTTAAGTTCTCTCTTACAAAATCCAGTTTGTAGTTGAAATGTTAAGGTATAGGGTTAAATATGTGTTTGTAAGCACCAAGTTTACAAAAAAAAAACAAAAAAAAACTTAAAAATATTCAGCAAAATTTAGCCTATATGGCATATAGCATTATGGTATAGTAGAAGCTTATCTTGGTCATTTGATTCTATTATTGTCAGTTGATATGAGTAAAATATTTGCAACCTCGCAGGCATAAATCTGGTTGTAAATGAAATGTATTTTATAAGAAAAAACAAAAAAGGAAGACTTTATGCTATTGCAAATAAAACAAAATGCAAAAAAACTTAAAATATCAAGAAAATTTAACATGTAAAGATTAAAAATTATACAAAATTATACTTTAATTTCAGTTGAATATTCCCATGAACACATCTTGCGTCCCTGGTCATGAGTTGACAAAGGAACCGTTCCGATGGGATCAACGAATATTTGGCCTTGTAATGAGGTTACCTGGCAGCGTGCCAATTGATCTTAGTAGTAATACATTTATCCCATCAGCAGATAATCATCCACTAGATCTGATGTGTGAAGTTACAGGAGGTAATAAAACTGTGCATAAACTGAGTAGTAGTGAAAGGCTGTTAATATTCACAATGTATCTATTAGGTCTTGCATTATGTTGTACAATTATTTTCAACATGAAGATACATGCATGATGTTTTTATAACATTATGAATCAGAACATGCATTCCCTCATTGATAAATTCTTTAAGCCAAATTTTGGTTGTTTCATATGAAATTTTATCAGAATATCATAAGATGGGTGAGATTTTTTTCACAGGTTGGGAAAGGATCCATTTCCTTAAATTTCGAGAAAAATAACACAGTATCCTGCTAAAAGGAACTTCATGTAAAGTGAATATGGGAAAACTGCCTGATTTTAAAGAATTTTTATGCCCCCACAGAGTGGGAGCATATAGCGTTGCACTTGTCCGTCCGAGTGTCAGTCAGTCCAGATGTCCGTCAGTCCGTCCGTACGTCCCGAAATCTTGTGAACGCAACTCCTCTTAAACCGACAAATGGCAGATTTTGCTTAAACTTACAGGGATGAACAACCTTAATGTGTAGATGGAAGTAAAGGAAGGAATTTTCACTGCGACCAAATTTAACAGAATTATGGCCCTTTGTTGATTTTTTCACTAGATATTATGAAGAAATTTTGTGAACGCAACTCCTCTTAAACTGCATGGCAGATTTTGCTCAAACTTACAGGGATGAACAACCTTAATATGTAGATGGTAGTAAAGGAAGGAATTTTTGCTGCGACCAAATTTAACAGAATTATGGCCCTTTGTTGATTTTTTCACTATATACTATGTAGAAATTTTGTGAACGCAACTCCTCTTAAACCGGATGGCAGATTTTGCTTAAACTTACAGGGATGAACAACCTTAAGGTGAAGATGGTAGTTAAGGAAGGAATTTTCGCTGCGACCAAACTTTACAGAATTATGGCCCTTTGTTGATTTTTTCACTATATTCTATATAGAAATTTTGTGAATGCAACTCCTCTTAAACCGGATGGCAGATTTTGCTTAAACTTCCAAGGATGAACAACCTTTATGTGTAGATGGCAGTAAAGGAAGGAATTTTTGCTGCAACCAAATTTAACAGAATTATGGCCCTTTGTTCTTTTTTTCATTATATACTATGTAGAAATTTTGTGAATGCAACTCCTCTTAAACCAGATGGCAGATTTTGCTTAAACTTCCAGGGATTAACAACCTTAATGTGTAGATGGTAGTAAAGGTAGGAATTTTTGCTGAAACCAAATTTAACAGAATTATGGCCCTTTGTTGATTTTTAGTTTTCAACTTGTGGCACATGTAGTCCAAAAAATATTTGACCTAGAGTCATAAGATTGACAGAACAGTGGTGTGTTAGGGCATCCGTGTCCTATGGACACATTTCTAGTTTCATAGGAGATGCAGGACATAAATGGCCTTTGTTGTAGAAGGAAAAAAGGCCCTGTTTGGCAACCAAATCCAATAGCCACTTTATAATTGCTGAAGCTTACAGCTAATGGTAGTTAAAAGTTTTCTTATAATTCTTATTATCTTTATTTAGGCATGATGTCTAATTCATTTACCAGCAGTATTGTTACGATGCTTCCATATTGACATGTTATTTTTTTGGTTCACTAATTTTCTGATCTTGACAATTTTCAGACGTATCCTCTGAATGACATTTAAGTATTGGTTTATTTGTGTAAGTTTTCATACTCGTGTAAAATTTAAATGATTGAAATGTGTTTCTTTTACAGGTCGTTCATATGCAGTTTATAATCAAAAGATGTTAAATGCAGCAATAGAAAGTCTTGTGTCTAAAGTACAAAATGGCGTAGTAATACAATTTGAAAAAATAGGTCCTGATCCACCATTGTTGCCAAATGAACTAAACAAGCTGGAGAACGAGAGTATGAAAGGTGAGTATTGTAAAGAATAGGCCTATCTTAGCTTGTTTAATCAAACAATAGTCTGGCTGTCCTACTTGCTTGCAATGCATGTCAGTGTAACACTTTACGTTTTGCTGCAACTTATATTTCAAAATCCACAAGTAGGACTTGTCTTTGGTTAAGGTCAATGATGTAAAACTACTTGCCCCTCACGACTGTGGGTTTAAATCCTGCCAGGATGTTTTTGAATTCTTATATGTGAGAAAACTATCAAGTTACATTTTGTAGCTTACAGAAGATTGGTGGTTTACCCTGGTGCTGGGTCTTGCCTGAAATAATGAACAGAGGTGCACCTGGGGTCTTCACCAGTAAAGAGAGAAAGTAGCCATATGACCATAACAGTGTTGATATAGGAAAAGAAACATAGCATCTTTTCAGGGTCTTATTTGTATGTTTTTGTTCAAGACCCAATACTCTTTAACAGGACTTTTAACTATATAATTGTTATAATTGTTTGTCATTTATAATATCCCTACCTGTACTTTGTTTACTGTCAAGGTGTATAAACATTGGAAAACTTACCTAACATTAAAGAGGACAAAAGTGGTTTTGTTTGATCAAATAATTTCTTGCCTTATAGAATATTTTCTGTTCATATAGAGAAATTAATCAAATGTTTCATTGGTTGAATAGATAAATTGTGTCTAATAAATTTGGCACAACCTGTCAAGTCTTCAATTCTGCTGGACATAAAGATTGTCACAAAAATTTTATTGTGTTTGCAAAATATTATATTGTTGCAATATTTAACATTCTATTTAATCTAAACAGCATTTCTTCATATGTTGTCTCAATATGTGTTTAGAAGTACTTTTTGCATTTTCTGAATTTTAAACAGTATTTCTGGCACTAATGTATCTTCCAAAACTTAATTAAAACACAATTCATTGTTTCAGAAAATCAAAGTATGAATGGTCAGATAATCAAAATGGAGGAGGAGCCAAAAGCTGCAGCCACACCCCCACCCTCCCATTTACCGGGAAACACAAGTTGGCATAACCTACGGCGTTTGATATTAGTACCACGGTCAGCGCAGAAAGGTTATTCTGTTGGTCACTGGCCAATACCAGAGTCTTTCTGGCCAGATAATACAAATCAAACTTTGGTGAGTAATGTTTGATTATTTGTATATACATGTTTGTATGCATGTTTTTAAAAAACATTTGAAGATTGCTTAATTATGAGAAATAGTTGAGAGTTTTTATGTTAAAAAGTGTAAAGGTTTTAACAAAAATTGACTTTTCTTAAAAATTGGTCTTGTAAGAGATGTAAAAGTGTGTTCCAAACACTTTCATTCTATATATAAATCAGGTAATTTGTTGAAGATTGACAGATTTATTTGTAGTTCTTTATAATTAAAATTTTAGAAGAAAAGTTTTAATTTGAAAGTAGTCATCTATATTTGAATTAAAACTTTGTATTTGTAAACTTAAGTTCAAGACAAGAATATAGCTAGTTATCAAGATAATATGTGATCATATTAATCTGCCTGTACCTTTAACCTCTGTAAAGCTTAATAGTTATACTAGTTATACTGAAAGGTATAAGTAACGGAAAGATCACAAAGTTCAATTTGGGAAGCATGCTTAATTTAAGTGCATTCATCTCCCTTTGAATAAACTTTTAAAACAACAACAACAACCATCAACTTTATGCAAGATCTGTAATGGACCTCTATTGAAATTGGGATAAGTCTTCATGAAGCCAGATGCCTCCTTTGAAATAAGGCCTTGAGGTTATTAAACTTTTTCCCGAGTTCAGTTTCAAATATCAGGGTTTTCATTGGTTAGTGTATTCTGTGGCAGTTTCAGACCGATCAGATACCAGAGACCTGAGTTTGAGCTTAGGGAAATTGTTTATAACCTTGGGCCAAGATCTGTTAATTAAACAAAGTTTATCTACTTATGAACGTGTTTATAAATGCAAGCTTTATACACTTATCTCCCTTATTAAAACTGAAGCAAACTCACAAGAACAATTATCTCCCTTTAATGAAAATTAAATTTAAGAAGAAATAGTTGTCTCCCTTTTAAATCAAATTTTTTGGGGAAGCATGATCACAGTAAGTGACAGGTTGTTGTTTCTACATGCAGAAAGAGACCCTCCTGATTTGGTAGAGAACCAGGTCATGAGTGAGGGCAACCAATCTTGAAAGACAATGTACATGCAGTTAGTGAGTCTAGATTTTAATACAAACTTCTTTTTTTGTGGTGAAAAAGAAAAGAAAAGAAAAAGATTTTTTTTATGTGGAATGAATGACCTAAGCTATTTAGTGTTTATACATGAATTGAAAGCTGTAAGCTGTGATTTGGTCATTTGTTAATGACAGTTGATACTGAAATCATTGAATCGATTTGTATTAACAGACATTGTCTGGCTTTGTTCTGAAGTATACAAGTGTTTCTATACATTTGAGAGAACAAATCTTGCAAAGACCTTTGTTCATTGATATTACAAATGGCAAAATATAAGCAAAATTGTATAAACGGACTTGTCAAATATACAATCATTACTATTACTCTGTATATAGTAACATTTACCTTTCATAAGTAAGAAATTTAAAGAAATATGTTGAAAGATTTAAGCCTATGGAAATAATCTGCAATGATGTAATGAAATATTTGAAAGAACAGTCATAGGCATAACTTGCAGACGTTTGGAAAGTGTAGCATAGTCCAATTTATTATTTTGTAGCTGTTTGATTGATTAACCAATTTATGTTTTAAATTACTTTTGCAGGCACCAAGATCAGCGCATCCAAATGTTCAATTCTCGTGCAATCCCTGTGAGCCAATGGTTATAGACAATCTACCTTTTGATAAATACGAACTCGAACCCTCACCCCTTACGCAGTATATATTGGAGCGTAGACAACCAAATGTTTGCTGGCAGGTTTTTATAAGTAACAGTGCTAGATATAGTGAACTTGGACATCCTTTTGGATATATAAAAGCCAGTAGTACATTGTCTAGTGTCAATTTATTTGTGATGCCCTATAATTATCCAGTGTTATTACCATTGTTAGGTAAGTTGGGGTTCTTAGGGTTCAATTTGAAATTTGGTTTGATTTTGACTCTTTAGGTACCAATCATATGTTATTGTGCTGTTTCCATGAAATGTTATTTTTATGCCCTCCACATAGGGTAAGGGGTGTATATTTTTGCCATTGTCTGTCTGTCTGTCCCTATACTGACAAAACAGTGCAATTTTGGAGCATCTATGTCCTATGGACACATAATCTTTACATTTTCTTTTTTTTTGAAAATGCTCCTTTAATAAAAGGTTGAAGTATCAAGTTGAAAATTAAATTAATTTTTTATTTGAAATTACATATGTTCTATTTTATACTGTTTAAAACATAAATATATTGCTCTTCAAATACTTACTTTTCCAATTTCTATCTTTGTATCTTTGTTAATGACTACTACTTTTTGAACAGTTCTGTCAACAATTTCATTATAAAGTGCTTTTATAGGATACCAAAAATTGGTCTTAAACCTGATCCTTTGATGATAATTTTTCATTTTACTGATTAAAACTGACCTATAATAAATAATATGTTATTATTCTCAATATTTCAGATGAGTTATTTAAGGTTCACAAATTAAAGCCGTCCCCTCAGTGGAGACAGAGGTTTGATAACTATATTAAAACTATGCCAGGATACTATGCACAGGTTAGTTTAAACTTGTAACACCTTTTCAAATGCATTCTAACTTAACATGACCTGAGATTAGGATATTTTTCTTTTACACTTGTGATTTCTTTTTATGAAAAAAATAGCAACAAAAACACAACTTAAATGGCATCGGGCCTCTCGCTGCTTTTTGCCATTTTAGCCATTTAGTAAAACTTTGATTTTGCCACAGAAATTCTAGTTATCAAGTTTCTTAAGATACATGTACTGTAAAATCACAAAGTTGACTTAGAGAATTTGTTGTCCAGGGTAAACCTTGGCAGTGATTGTAATAATAAATTTTATTTGTATAATCTTCACAGGATGTGACATAAAACTCTACCAAAATAGTAAAACCTAGTGAAATGTTATTAATATTTTATGTTTAAACAGCCATTGAAGAGAGCGTTAGCTAGAATGGGAGCTCATAATCTAGTACCAGAGAACATGGACAATTGTCTTTCATATAGTGTGATCACCTATCTAAAGAAATTGAAAAATATGGTATGTACATGTATATTTTTATTTATGTTCAGAGTCAAACCAATCGTAAGCATGATACTCTAAGGTAAATAACCAGGATTTTTTAAAATAGATTTATATGTCTTATAAATAGATATCTAGAGATTCAATCTGGCATCTTGATAAACTAGCTAAAAATAGATTGTTAACAGTAGAAATTCTATTTCTGTTTTAATTGTTCAAATGTTTGAATAATTTCATTGTTTGAATGCAAAGAAAGAAAATTGTGTGTATTGATCTTTGCTTAGACTTCTCGTGTCATTTCCTAGTAAATCAAATACTGTCTCGTAGTTTAAAATATTGGTAGTCTGATAATGGTTCTGTTGCAAATGTGTATCGTTTTATCCAGATAGAATTGTCACAATCATTGTTAATGAATTGTAAAACAATTCAATTTCTGAAATATGCTGCATTAATATTATCACTTTGTGTTAAATGATGCTGCTGTATATTGTATTATTTGATTTGATAGTGCTTTTCATTCTCAATTGTGAAGGTATCGGGGATTCCCAGTGTTCGAAATTAGCAGTAGTCCTATAGCTTTTCACAGTAAAAAGCCCGACCAGGCTACTGTATTTTCAGAGGCAATATAAACAACTGTTTTGAACAAATGAATTGTGCTAGTAAACTGTTTTTAGGGCTAGTGAATATTCCAATCTGGTAGTCCGACCAGCCTAGTCGATTCAAATCCTAATTTCTTACACTGGATTCCTATATTTTGTACAAGGGTTTGAGCAGAAAATAGACTGGGGGTATCTATTGAGTTGATAAGGTTCAGTTCAGAGTTGAGTCCTACTAGGGTTGTTTTTTTGTTTTTTTTGTTAGGAGGCTATCCGCCTAGTTTAAGTTATATCTATTTTTCAGTCCGAAATAGTGCATGTACCTCGACCTGTAAAACTTGAAATTGTTACAGTGCCAGTTTGAAAAAAATTCATCCATAAAAAGAAGAAAGCAGATGAATACTAGTTGTTGACTTTGAAAATGTTTTGCTTATAAAATATACATGTATTTACTATTAAAACTACAGGTATATTGAAACTGATGATACATCTTGAATGGAGTTTTATACAGTCTCTTACACTACCCTGTAGAACCTTTGTATGAATAAAGTTCTTATCGAGAAGTTATCCATAACACTCTAGATTAATGTGTTATCATTTGTTACAGGCCAAGATGGAGATGGACAGATTAGTGGCATCTGTTGGTTCTAAAGTTCCGCCACACGAGGGTATTAAAGTTAGCTCAAGGTAAATGTTAAATTATCTCTGCACAAGGGCATTTAGGTTAGCTCTAGGTAAATGTTTAATACTCTCTGCACAAGGGCATTTAGGTTAGCTCTTTTTTTTCCAAGATGTGCTGATTTCACTTTAATTACACAGGTTTTATAATTATGCTACACAACTGGTTTTTCAAGTGTTACTGAAAAGTGGAATAGATAAAAAAATACTTTCCTTTTCTGGAAATCAAACATCTACGTTATAGTGAAATTGATGGCATGTTTAATCTACGTTATAGTGTAATTGATGGCATGTTTTGCTGTTCAAATGATGACCTTGAACTCACTTTTCGGTTTTTGTTCAATAACAGTTTCAATGGTGCTAATTTGCTATCATTATGGTTTTGTTTAACAGTTTAGCAAAAGTTTAACAATTTTTAATGCAAAATTTACTCATTTAATGTCACTAACAGTACATACCAATTTCCTTTAAAGTAATTTTAAGTGATATTGAATTTTCTTGAATTGGTTTTCCTCCTGTTTTATTCCAATTATATAAAATTAGTTCTATATTTTAATGTTCTTAACTTTGTCATTGTTTGTCACCTGATATGTTAATAAAATTATTTTTGTCCCTATTTTAGAACAAAGACATCTGTATTACAAAGAAAGGATTTTAGCCAATTACTGAAGAATGTTGGAGGGAATTTATCCAGCCTTAAACAGGAGCTTACAGATTACAACACATTTACTATAGCTGTACCTGATAGAGAAATTAAACCTCAACAATTTAGGTAAACTATTAAGCCTTAACCCTCACTGAATTTGTGTGCTAATGATTTTCCAAGCTTTAAAATCTGAACCTTCCATTAATTGAACTACCAACAGTACAGAGATTGGTCAGACTTGCTATTTTAGGATATTTTGCACAATAGAATTTATAATTCTGGAATAATGAGGTGAGGGAATGAATGATCTGAAAATTTGCATACAAATTATTTATTGTTTTAGATCTACATTAAATGGTTCACAAATCTTGGAAAATATTTCCAGACCTGTAATGTAAAAAAAAAACCAACCCTCAGTGGAGTCCCTTCACTCGAATATATATTTTAAATGCTCACTTAACTCTATAGGTTTTTTTTCTACTATCAAACTGCAGTTATTATTCTCTTCCAACTTTTGTTTGAAGTTTAATTTAGTGAGGCATTAGATCTTATTTACGAAAATAGAAAAGCATTTTGAATTAAGTCTTGATATAAAAGAAGTATCGTTTCACAAAGGAACACATATATTAATGTATTTCATTTTCCCAGAATACTGTTTCATTTCCAGGAATCCGTATGATATTCCGCGGAAGAGTTTATTGGATCAGATAGCTAGGATGAAAACCAATTTCCTACAGACATCATATACCAATAAAACAAAACTTTCAGACACTGGTAATTCTTTCATTGTTTACAATATGTACTAAAATAGAATACTGTTTAGTTTCAGTTAAGTTTTATGACCTCTGATTTTAAATTGGGATCTACATAAAATTGCAATGATGTTTTTTTTCCCCCCTCAATTTCTAGTAAAAGGCAGTCAAAAAATGGTAATTTGGTCATATAATTGTTTATATTTGATAATAAAATGCTTGCTTAATAGATTTGATTTTTTTAGAACATCTTTTTGGGAAATCATTGATTTGTGACTTTGGAGCATAGTTAAAGCCTTGTTTGGTCAGAAAATGAACCACAACTTTTGCATGATCCTTCTGTTATAGGTGTTAAATAAAGTATAGGAGTTCAATATAGCCAGAGCAAGTTGAATTGTTCTGATTTGGTGACTCCAAAAGGTGGAGAGTCTACATAGTTGAAGTCCATGCCTGAAATGCTGTATGGATGTGTATCTATTATCTTCTTTCCCCAGTAGAGCATGAATATTGTCATAAAAATCTATATAGTCACTTAAAAACCAAATGAAATTATGAGTAAAAATACTTTGTCTTGCAGATGAATTACATAGTGTGCCCATAGGGCAAATGGGTAATTACCAAGAATACCTCAAAAAAATATATAGTGAATCGCCGCCACTACGGCAGTTAGAAAATACACCAACTAGAGTCCATATGTTTGGAAATCCTTTCAAAGTTAACAAGGTATGTTTCTGTTATATTCATGATTGAGCAGTCTATTTTTTTTCAGATCTTTTGAGTGGTTGCTTGGCCAAGAGCTTAATGCGTCATACTAGTGATCTAAAGATTGCTGGTCATGCGGGTTCAAAACTCGTCGGTGGCAAGCCGTTGTTTCCTTGAGCAAGAAACTTGACATGCATTGCTTAGTACTGGTTGGTTCCAGGAATGGGTTTGGGATGTTCAATAAGCTTATAGCTTCCAACACAGTTGAACAGTATAAGATGCAAAAAGATGAGATTTTTTAAGATGACAAAAGAATTTTTATTTTGAAATTGAAAATTCCATTGCATATAGACAGCAATATGTGTTATTTCTCATACGAGACATGTGATGTGTTTCAAGATGAATGGATTTTCATTGATAATGATCAGAAAAGATGTGGAGGTGCCAAGTCAAATACGGCTTCTCAAAATCTAAGAATGCTTTATTCAATCGGAGATTAATGTTGTCATAACTTGAAAGATAATGTAATAAAGCACGAGAATTTTTTTTTAATTTTCAGAACATCATGGTAGATGAGGCTGAAGACTCTATGTTAGGGGGCCAGCAGTCTCAGAAAAAGAGAAATATGGATGCTGCACCAGGGTCACCCGGACCTCGGAAAAGAAAACCAGGTTAGTACAAAGTTTTGTAGATATACTAAAGCTTAGATATAGTAGTACAGATCTTTTTGGAGGCCACTGAGTAACTTTGTCTTGCAAAAATCTTTGTTTTTGGAATTCAATTTATTGATGAGCAATACAAAATATTTTGGTCCGTATACAGATAAAAGGCTAGAAGTCATGTTAAATTGTTTTGAAAGCAGTATGACAGAATGCATCATTGTGAATAACCAGTGGTTTTATATTTTGGTGTTTCTTTTTAAAAAATCACAAAATTATGACTTTTTGAAGCATATTGTGGTTTGGCATGTTCTTTTCTTGTATATATTTGGCATGGAAAAAGGTGAAAAATGTAAAATAAAAAAATGTTATTATAATTTCCAGGGCCGCTACCCAAAGACACTCCAATACGACGTCCAAAAACACCACCAGTTGTTCCCAAAGTGGAAAAGTTGGAGCTGCAACCAATGTCTCCAATAAAAGAGGAATCTGATTCAGAACCAGGTATACTTTTAATCCTTATCTTTTTGAATCTTGTTCCGTTTTACTGAATAAAGACTTGTTTCCTTTGTGAATTTATGTGTGAAAAAGGAAATTGAGGAGCCAGCTGAAGTGAAGATCATAGCTTCATTTTATATAAGTCCAAGCTGACTTAGCTCCATACCAGTGGCATAGACAATATAACTCGAAGGGATAAGTCTTTTATCAATAGTGAAGTATGCCACTTACATGTTATGTCAGTTGACACTGACAAGTATTTTTATCTAGACCTTTTACTGTCATGTTAGTGCTGCTTAAATCATACATGTTTTTTTTACCAGATGTAATTTGAACATTTTTTGGTGAACTGTTTAAAAGTACTTCAATGCACTTACTAACAATAATTTGTGCATCAATTCTTGCATGGTGTGAGCACACCAGTAAACTTAATCTCTGTTTGATATTGAATCTGAAAGTTTTTTTCAGGATTGTTTAAAGTCAGCATAATTTTATTAGCCTTAATGATGCAGGAAGACTTCAGGTGGCCCTTCTTGCATTATGTTAGGTATGGGCGAGCACTAAGTATAACCCTGGCATTGAGCAAGCTGGATAAAGTCCAAAGAATGCAAAATTGGGGCACAAGCAAGCACCTGAGTAAGAACCCCACAGAGGTGAGGGGAAAGTGATTTGTAATCAAGGATGTTTTGTTTTTTTCTTCATATCTTTCTTTGTGTTTTATTTGTAGAATCGCCATCACCCAAAGACTTTGATATGAAACCTGTGATAAAGGAGGAGCCAGTAGAAATAAATCATGTGTATCATAGTGACAGTGACACTTCATTTACCAATCATGTTACAGAATTAAAAAATGGGCGGATTAGTCCAGAATCCCCAACCAATGAGAAAACAGTGATAAATAATAAACATAATAACAAATTGAATCATAAGAAAGACTTGAAAGTGTGGAACCATAATGTGTCATTACGGCAGCTTGTAGTGAAAGAAATTAGGAAACCTGGAAGAAGTAAGTGTAGTTTTGTTTTTGAATTAAAGAAAGTATATTGAAACAATGGTTTAGTTTATACTTATTTATTTTAGTTTGATTGTGTTGGAAGTTATAAGCGTATTGAAACACTTTCAGATCTGCTCCTAGAAGCAAAGTTTGTAAAGAGTGTAAAGATTTTTACTTGCGGAAACCACAGCTTGCTCCCGACTGTATTTAAACCAGGCAACTGGCAATCCTTAGATAACTAGTCTGACTTGTTAAAATATGTTTAAATATGGTAGGATTCAAATTCACAAAACTTTAAGTGAGGGTAAAGTTGTTTATACTTTACCCCTCGTCATTTTATTTGAGAAAGTAGCGGTATAATTCTTCTTCAGAATTAAAATAATTGTGTTTCTTCCCCTTGATTACAGTGAGTTACCAAATTTTATGTGGGATGTAGGAACCAAAATTCAAACATCAAATTAGATAACAACTGTTTTAGGCCTAATTTAACTATTTTGAAATGGACTGTTGTTTACATAAAGTATGTTTACTTGGGTTTTCATTTAGGGAGTCTCAAAGCATTGATTCCTTGACTTTCTATATTTCAGTTTCACCTGTTATTTCTCTTTCAGGATATGACACTCTGTTTGAACATATGAACAAAGTTCAGGGAAGTTATGAAATTAAGTGTGCCTTTGTCCAGGAGATTATTCACGAGGCAGGAAGGTTCAAGAAGAAAGTGCTCATTGACTTGTTGGAAAAGTTCGAAAGATCTTTGACTCAACATTCCAAAACGAATGATAAATTTAGATGATGCTGGCGTGCAATGAATGTGTGTGTGTATATGTGTGATTTTTGTGTGGCAAGTTAACTTAAACCTGTATGTGTATTTATTTACATAGGATGCCTGTTAAAAATCCAGTTATACATCAGTTATACATTAAAATAAACCTCTTAGGACAAGAAATTTACAATGGTTATTTTTAAAAAAAAATGAACTTGCTGTCACAAAAAGAAAAAAGTTACTCTAAAAATTTAGGGAGGAAAAAACTCCCAAGATTGATGAATAATTAATGGTTTTTAAAATATTTGTGGTAAAAAAATCAAAGAACAACAGCAAACGAAACTGTATTTGTTTAACACATGAAGTTCTTGGTAGTTTATTCATATAAGATTTCATCTAAGTTAACAAGAATTGAAGTAGTAAAATTGTTAATTAAATTCCAGCTACACATCAATTAATATTTAGAAATGAAATCTTAACAGTATGTATGTGATGAATGTGATATTTGTAATTGGTCAATTATTTTATCTAAGTGCTTTGAAATTTTTAATGATACTTCCTCTTTAAAAAATGGCATTTGAATTAAAATAGTATTAAATTGATTCATTTTTGTTGCGAAAATTTTAATTTTCTGAGTGCTATAAAAGTGGATGACTTCCTTTGCCACCAGTATGAAGCCTGGACTGGATTCTCTTCCATGCAGTCTGACCAAGCCCTTTACTTTTGGCTGCTAAATTTAAGTGTTTATATGGATATAAAAATCTCATCTTGTCAACAATGGAAAGGGTCCAGTATTTATATCTGAACAATTTCATTATACAAATTTAGATTTGGTTAACCCATAACCTACTTGAACTTAAGTGATTAGCTTTTGCCACCAGTATAGAGCCAGGCCAGCCTACACATTGGTACAGTCTGACCAGCCTGTATACTGTTGGTAGCTCAGTTTTTGTATTTTGGTATTGAAATTCTTTAGACTTTTAAATGGACTGTTCAAATTCAAAGCAGGGCAAATCCATTACAAAAATTTAGTATGTTAAAAGAGTAATTCTCACAGTTTTTTGTTTTCTTTAAAGTATTTCAATTGGTTGTATATGGATACAAGTGTTGAAGTTGACAGAGTAATTTATTGCATAATGCAGTTGTAGATGTTATGAATGTATGACTGTTTGGTAAAAGTGCTAGACTGGTGCAAATTGTTTTATTTGTTAAAAATGATGTGCTTTTTTGCTTGTAAATCCTTGACACAGTCTGTGATATGTTATATTTACTGAACATGCATTATTTGCTATTTAAGATGTTTGTTTTTCTATGTTAAACACTAAAATGCTAAAAAAATTGGTTAATTGTCGGACTTACCCTACCAACTTACCCTCCAAAAAATGTTGATTTTGTCATCATAATTCTGATTTTATATTAATTTGTAAAGATAAATTTTGATTAAAGTAAGTATCTTAGCAAAGTTCTAATTTTGTTGAAAGGTTTTGTATGTGATAAGTAAAATGCATTTAATTTTCTGACTTGTTCATTTTACACGTATACACAATAAAAACATCCTTAACAGGGTTAAATAATTTTTTTTTAACTTTCCCGCCCCTCTTCTTAAATGTTAGGAAATATGGTTGAAGATTTCATGGCATGTAATAGTCAGTTAGTCTTGTTATTCTGATACTTGTGTCTTGGCTAATGATTTTTACAAATTTAACAAAGAGGAAAATATGACAAGCTTTTAATTTCATGTAAACGCTGATAATATCCATTGTTACAAATACTGGTGAAAAAATACAGCAACAACAACAAAATCTGTTTATAGTGAGAAATCCAGAAAATTACAAAGCTTTACATATAGCTTTCATATTTTAAGATAAAATACATAAAGTTAATTAGATTGAAAATAATCACTAGATCATTATTAAAGGAACCCCACTGAAAGCCAAAAACCTAAAAAAATAAAATTTGCATTTGCAAAAACCTCAGTGGAGTCCCTTTAAACTGTTTCAAGTGGTGATGAAGTTTTCTTTTTCAATTTTTATTTAGGTGTGTAATAGTATATAGATACATGCATCAGACCTATTTCATAATGATTAAACGGTGAAAATGAAGAAAACATGAAGAAATAAACCTTTACATTTTTTACGTCTTTTTATTTTGGTCATATCTGTAATTTCATCGTAACTTTTGATTAATGAATTTAAAAACCATATTGAACCACCATTCCACAGACTGTTACACTGGTAGTCATTTCCCTCCATTGATAATGTTAAATAGTGTTCACAGGAAAAAAATATTAAGCAAATGATAGGTCTACATGGCTGTTTGAATAAGTTTGTAGGCTTCCAGTCAGTTACCCCTATTTGGCATATGCTTTAATCTTGCCAGGGACATTTGAATTATTGGATATTAAAGAAAAGCCTATCCAGATAGCATAGATAAGTTAGGTGATGACACTTGGATGCCCACTGAAATACATGTAAAAGGAAAATTTTGGGAACTATCCGAGCAATTCAGTAGAAAATTAAATGCGTGGCCTTACCAAGTTCACAGCCTTGGTTTAATTTCTTGCAATCGATTAACATTGAAATGTTTAGTACTTGATGGGTTTGTCCGAGTAATCGCCACTATCAGAAATAACATACTAAGGGGCTCTGAATCTGCGAGGTTACCTAAATTGTTAATTTACGGTAAAAGTTTAATGCTGTAAGAAATTTATTAGAAACCTCAAAATAAAAAAAAAATCTTTTCATATTGTTGTCAGTTTTAAAGGTAATTTTGAATATATTATTTTTTGTTTTTTTAAGGATGGACCTAAATTTCAAAGAGGTCTTGGAATACCTAGACTAAAGTGAAAGATTTAAAATAGCATTTCAATTGTATTGTTTTTCTTAATATATCTTGCCCATACTTTTTTTATCCTGCATGACATAGAGCAATATTGTGATATTTCATGATTCGTTACACAAATTTCATGAATCATTACACATATGTGAAGTCATGTGACATCTCACAATTCATTAGTTTCATTATATACATCGTTTTTTGCCATGTGATATTTCATGAACCATTACACAATGTTTTGTCATGCCCATGTATCATTGAAGTTTATTATGGTAAAACTACAAAAGGATGATTTTTTTAGCTCACCTGTCACAAAGTGACAGGGTGAGCTTTTGTGATCGCTTTTCGTCCGTCGTCCGTCCGTCGTCCGTCCGTCGTCCGTAAACTTTTACTTTAAATGACATCTCCTCATAAACCACAAGGCCAATTTCATCCAAACTTCACAGGAATGTTCCTTTGGTGGTCACCTTTAAAAATTGTTCAAAGAATTTAATTCCATGCAGAACTCTGGTTGCCATGGCAACCGAAAGAAAAAACTTTAAATATCTTCTTTTAAAAAACCATAAGAGCTAGAGCTTAGATATTTGGCATGAAACATCTTCTAGTGAGTGTCTACCAAGTTTGTTCAAATAAAAGCCCTGGGGTCAAAATTGGCCCCGCCCCGGGGGGTCATTGATTTTCCCTATATGCATATAGTGAAAACTTAAAAAATCTTCTTTTAAAGAACTCAAAGAGCTATGGCTAAGATATTGAGCATCAAACATGTTCTAATAGGTGTCTATCAAGTTTGTTCAAAGAAAAGCCCTGGGGTCAAAATTGGCCCCGCCCCAGGGGGTCATTGATTTTCCCTATATGCATATAGTAAAAACTTAAAAAATCTTCTTTTAAAGAACCAAAAGAGTTAGAGCTAAGATATTTAGCATGAAAAATGTTCTAATAAGTGTCTACCAAGTTTGTTCAAATAAAAGCCCTGGGTCAAAATTGACCCCGCCCGGGGGGGGTCATTGATTTTTCCCTATATATGCATATAGTAAAAACTTAAAAATCTTCTTTTAAAGAACTCAAATAGCTAGAGTTAAGATATTAAGCATGAAACATCTTTTAGTGAGTGTCTACAAAGTTTGTTCAAATAAAAGACCTGGGGTCAAAATTGGCCCTGCCCCGGGGTCATTGATTTTCCTTATATGTGTATAGCAAAAACTTAAAATCTTCTTTGAAAAAACCCAAATAGCTAGAGTTTAGATATTAAGCATGAAACATATTCTAGTAAGTGTCTACAAAGTTTGTTCAAATAAAAACCCTGGGGTCATAACTGGCCCGGCCCCAGGCGTGTCATTGTTTTTAACTATATGTGTATAGTAAAAACTTTAAAAAAATCTTCTTTTAAATAGCCCAATGAGCTAGAGCTTAGATGTTTAGCATGAAACATTTTCTTATGGGTGTCTACCAAGTTTGTGCAAATAAAAGCCCTGGGGGTTGGGGCGGCCTATATACAGGTGAGCGACCTCAGGGCCATCATGGCCCTCTTGTTTTTTGATATAGTGCTATCTGGGAGACAAATGTTTGCTTAACATGCAAGTTTCCTGGCAAAATTTACCCATCCCTGTAACCATATCTATATATAATTGGATCAGTGTACAACAGTGTTGACATTTTCAAGGCCTTGAACGAAACAAAAATCATTAGGGTTGTAGATTGTAAATCACCTGTAAGCATGAAAAGTTTCTAAATATGATCCACAGAATGAGTTATTGAACAGATTAAACATCAAGTCTTGCTTGATATTGTAAAAAAAGAACAAAACAAACTTTCTCGCCCTATGATATATTCCCCTTCAAATACTGATCAATACACTGAAGTCATTTACATATTTTGTAACCAGAAAAGAAAGATTTGCTTACTTTTAATATTTTTGATAATTAAGAAAGCTTTACGAGTGCTTACATTTTGTAACTTATTTACAGATGTATAGATTCTTCGTAATTTTTGAGGCATAGTTTTTTGTTTTTTTTTAAAAAAAACAAAACACTTATTTAAAAGCAATTAAGTACTTTTGTTCTGTTAATACTTTTTGACAAGATATTTAGTCTGCAGTTTCTGAAAGACATTAGATATATGTAGATGTATTCAGTTTTGGGTTACAAAAAAAGTTTTGGGTATAATGAAAAGGAACTTGCTATAGTCCATCAGTACAGTTCACCCTCCACAGAGAGGCCCTCTGTTAGAAGCAAAAACCTCTTTACAACAAGAGTATTCTTATTTCTTCCCATGTAAACATTCACAACAGATTTAACTCCCCTAAAAAGAGTACCATTCAGCAACAGCCTAAACCTGAGTTGCTCTGCAATTGTTGTACATTGTAAATGTAATCTTCAATTGTAGATTAATTGAAAAAAAGGGAATGAAAAGACTCTAGTTGTAATATGTAAAAGTGATGAAAATTTTAAGCGAAGTATTTTGAAACAAAATATATTGTCAAACTTGTGAACAAAGGCTATCCAAAATAAATACAGAGCATGGCCTTTATCAAGATGTGATCTTTATTTGGAGATATCTTTGTTCTAGTTAATCAATGAAGGTGTCTTAAAGAGTAGTCTATATTGACTAAGTGATCTATATTTGGAGTAGGTCTTTGACACATGTTTGACTGTATTTCGTTTATAAAATTATCAGATTTTGAACATTTACAGTTGAAAGGTTTTTTTCAAGCCAAGATGGTGGATATTGTAGTTATACCATGATAAATGGACACTGTGCATCAGTTGAATCTCCAATGTGCAGCTTATTGTTGAAATAAAAAATGAACAAACATTTTATATGCTTGTTTGAGTATTTATTTAGTCACTCTGAAATGTGTGTAGATGAAAAGAAATATACCTAACTTTAAAGACGCTGATAATGAAACATTTTTGGTTTTATCTTGGCGACGGGTTTGTCCACCTAACCAAATTTCCAAGATAACCAACAAGTAATTGCCAATTATGCTGCAAGTGATCAACTAAAGTACTACTAATTCCACATGATTTCTGAATCTGTGGTGATGTAAATGACCATTAGATGTTTAAGATCAAATGTTCAAATTTCACAGAGAAATTGCATGACCTCTAAGGATTGAACCTTCAACCCCTGGATTACAAATCTGATGCTCTCCCTATTGAGTGAAGAGAGCAGTACAGTACTAGTATTTGGGTTTTACTACTAATTTAAGACAAAATTTTTGTTCTGAAACCAGACTGTTAATATATATATACCGGTATTAACTTTTTTTTAACTCTTGAAAGATTGATATTTTCTAGTGGAAAAGAACACTACAATTACTTAACTATTAAATGCAGCTAGTATCACTTGATGAAGCAATATTTCCCCTATAAAGAAGTTATCTCTGATAAAATACAGATCGAAAGAATATTTGTTAAACTGTATGATTGATAAACCCAGTAAATATCCTGTAAACCACAATATACATCATTACCCATCTTCTCTACATCTATATGATACTCCCAACTAATTAAGACTGGCCATAACTCACCAGGGAGGTCCGAGCACAAGTGTTCCTTTACTAAATTATACAGTTATTTTGACTGAGTCAGCAAAAGTCAGAGTCGATAATTAAATTTAAAACATTGCCAACAATAAAGATGTTATATTGGCTGTTTGGGGACTCTATGATTTCCTATAAGCATCTTGGGCATTTCCAATTCTGATAAAAAAAATTTAACTTTAGATTTGTGGCTTTTGCAGATAGCTTGTAAATGACATAAATATTTTGCTTATCATGGGACACTTGCTTTTTCCTGCAAGTTCACCTCTAATTGAATTAGTCTCTTAAATTACACCAACATATACTAGTAACATACATGGGTAGAACTCTTTAACAGAATGTATCCAATTAACAAAGATCAAGGGAAGTCACTAGAATCATACCAGTAAGTTTCTACAACAGCTATGATTATGATATAAATGACGAATTTTAAATTTTCTATTAATTAACAAGTTATCGTCATATTATACAACAGTTTAGTTATTACTGAAAACGTGAACCTTGCCAAATTTGCTTCCTACCCATAATAAGTTATTGTTGAAAGCTACACTTTGAGGTCCTTCTATATCACTTACAAGAGTTTTAATGTATTCACCGTCTTGTGATATAAGGCAAACTCGATTTCCACTCCAATCCGCAATTATCACGTTTCCTATAGCATCGAAACATACACCAAGCGGTTTAAACGGTTCCTGATCATCTTCACCTGTGTAAATGGCTTTCACATACTGTCCAGACAGGTCACACACTGTTACGCACCCATTGCTGTAATCTGATACACATAGAGCATTGGTGTCCGCATGTGCATCAACACGCACAGGGGCCTGTAGATGAAAACCTCTCCCTAAATCATCACCATCTTCAGAAAACACCCTTAAACATCCCTTCTGATTTTCAAACAGAGGCATTGTTGCCCCACGAGTCTCTGTAAAGCAAACATACAACTCGGTTATCATGTCACTTCTCTGTGTGTCACCTATACTCCGTAAGCAAATGCCATGCGGGTCTTGCTGCAACTGTGCTAAAACATCATTCACCTGACCGTATGATGTTACTCTTTTAATACATTTGGTTCTTGGACAGGTTATATAGCCGTCTCCATCAGAGTTGCCAGTAACATCTTCACAAACATCGTCCACATCTACAGATGATACAATAGTCCCTTTTGTGTCCATCAAGGTAACAGTCTTATGGTCAAGGAGAGTGACCCAGGCATTGCTTTGATTTATAGGCCCAATCCCATATACATAGCCTATACCGTCATTAAATGGCACAGTGAACTTAGAAAGCAGTTTCAAATTTCCGTAGAATGATGCTGCAATACTTTGCTCTCTCTGATTCATCAAATCCTGTGGCAATCTTTGATCATACTCCTGTGATTGAGAAATCTGGGGCTTCTTTTCACACACATATCCCATCATCCTTTGTAACTGATCTGGATCAATGGTGCCATAATTAAAATGTTTTAGAGGTTTAACAGGGGGTGTTTCAGTGATATCTCTTGTATTTTCTTCCATTTCATTCAGTCTCTTATATAGAAACGATCCCTTACCAACTACATAGGCTTCATCCTTACTGTTCAATAACTGTAATGCTTCTGTATTTACTTTACTGTATTCTTCAAAATCTCTTCTCAGACTCTCCTTGTCTTTTTCATACTTACTCAAATTGTCTCCATAGTATAATTTTAACTCTTTTTCAACTTTTTGTTTCTCAGTTTCTATTTCTGCATGCATTTTAGAAGCTTGGAAATTAAGTTTTGACAGTTCTTGCTCAAATTGTTGGGGAAAGTTTGTTTCCCTGCTTTCAGAACCATTGACTTTTGACTTTAACATTTCACCAAGACCCACCTGTCTCTGCAGGAGTGATGTCAGTTTTTCTCGTACAATACTAGCTTCTTCAGATACAGGTTTGGTCACATGGTCTTTGTGTTCCATCAACTTACATATCATACAAAGTACTACATCACACTCTTTGCAGACAAACTTGATTTCCTCATTCCTATGCCTCCAACAATACTTCAGTGACCTTGACCTTTCAAGGTCATCAGTGAATAAATCGTCTCTCAGAGGTATAACCTGGTGCCTATGGTAGCGGGATGCCTTCATTTTGATATGAGCATTTGTACAAGCATGGCATAAACTTTCTTGACATTGCATGCATCTATTTATAGCCATTCTACCATCTGAGCAAATGTCACAAGTCTGATTCAATGAAGAGCTTGAAATGTCATCTACATCATAATTATCTTTTGTCAGATCACTAATTACCTCCCCTGGTAAGTTCACAGATGCTTTACAGATGGGGCAGCAATATGTTGACCTTCCAAAAGTGGACACTTGACCTCTAAGACAATCTAAGCAAAATGTATGGAAGCAGGAGGACACAGTCATTTCTTCAAATGTTTTCTGACATATACTGCACACAAGTTTTCTCCCTTTGTTTGAAACAGACAATGCTTCAGCCATATTTAAAATTTATCCTCAGTTTAAAAAATTAGACAAAATATCAAATAAACTTGAATGTCCTTATTCCTCATACACAAATTTTCAGCATGATCTCTGGACAAACTTTGTACAAATATTTAATCCATTTTAATAGTACTATATCCTCAAGCATCTCAGTCCAAATACACTTAAAAATCTTGATCTTTTTTTCCTAACAATATTATCTAAAGATTTGATGGCCTTTAAGCAAAGCAAAATATATGAAAACATTTCAATTTCCCAAAGTATATACTTTCCAAAATTTGAATATATTAAAGGAAGACTATTATAAAATCTATACACTTGATGAATAGATTCAATATATAATATGCATACATATTGATGAATACCCGTACATTTCTATTTGCTGATGTAATTTCCCCTTTTTGAAGATGTATAAACCTCATTACTTCACTATAATAAACATCTTTATCACCGATATTGATTCTGGTATTCATTCAAAAACCGTTTCTCTTTTACATCCACTAATAAATTGTTTGAAGACCATTTCCCCATAATCAAATGGAATAGGATAAATAAGCCATTTCTCAGTGGTGTATGTACTAATATAGGGTTTTTCAAACTGATTTACACATACATGTTCTAGCCTTTGTGATAAACAAGTTTAGTTAATATCATAAAAATTACTGCAGTAGCTTTTGAAGTTCTCTTTTTACATACATTAAATACTAGCATAAATGAGAATTATGCATAAAGCAGCATGCCCCCATATTGATGCTATTTTATAGTCCCTTGCCATACTGGACTAATCCATCATTCAAACTTAAAAAAAAAAAAAATATGTAGGGGGAGTTTCAAAATATGACCCCAATGAATGGTGAAAAAAAAAACGACCATGATCAGACATGTACATGCCAGTTGATCTTAGCCTGCACTGGTGACATATGTTAAATTAGAAGCCCCCCCCAAGAAATCTTAAACATTCTATTAAATAGTTACAGCATGGTCAAAAAAGGCAACTTTTAAAACTAACACAAAGGTGTTTGTTATTAGTTTTCATAAGATTCTTTAAACATTAATTTAATTATCTTTGAATAATTGGCAACAGAAAAAAAGACTAGAGATTTGACAATCTCGATTTTCAGTTACCTGCCTTCTGCTAATTCCAGGACACAGCATATTCTAAAACCATGCAATCTTTAAAATAAACACTATGAAACAGTTTTTTCATTCTGTCCATATGAAAACTGTATCAAACGTCTAACTAAGTGATTAGTATTTCCCATTAGTATACTCGTCAGACAAGCCTGGTCATTAGTGCAGTCAGGTCTGCCTATTATATAATATGCTGGTTGAAATCCCTTTAAATTCAAATGAACTGTTCTAAATCCAAAGCAGGGAGAATCCATTACACAAATTCAACTGATTAAGGGGTAAGAAAACTAGAAAAAGCCCGAGGATCTCTGGAGAACCTGATATACTGGTGACTTAAGTAAAGAATTTTGACGTGGTCTTAAAATGGCCTGTATAATAGGATGGTGTTTCATAGAAAGTGAGTCTAAAGTCCTAGGACATTAGTAATCCACTTAAGGATTGCATATGTTTGCAATGAAAAACATTTTATCTTGTAACTTAGGATCAATTTATTCTCCTGAAAAAGTTAAGATATGTTAATGTAGATCTGCATTATAAGCTAAGTTTATAACATGAAAGACAGGAATAAATAAATTAAGAAATAAAACATTATCTTTAAAACGAAACTCAACCATGAACTTTCTTTATGAAACCCAGCCTAGGGGAGTAAATATAGTGAAAAAGATTATGTGATGCTTAATGTGAAAAACACTTATAACTTTGATAGTTATCTCCTCCTTTTTTGTAAAGGAAACCAAAAACAGAAATATCATTTTTTGCCTTTAAGTTAGTCAGTAATGGATACATGCGCATTCTTTTGTATACAGAAAAGTTAAATCAATAAACAAACCAGGGTTATATTTTACCATCATTTTATTTCCTCTGTAAATAAGAAACTGAGCACGATTCACACATAAATCAAATAAATAAATCAAACACAGTAAAAATACATACAACATAGAACAAAATATAGTATAAAATGTAAAACTATTAATACACCATATGAATTTAAATCTAATTTTAATTTTAAATAAACCACAATGTCAATATAATAATTAATCAAATATATATTATGCACAATATTTATTTTATATAAGAGCCTTAAGAAATTTGGCTTCACAAATATATAAACCCAATAATTGAAAGTGTTGTGACTGAAATAAAAAATAAATATTTATGTACATTTAACCCTCGACCGGCTTGGATCAAGTTTTAAGCCTTTGCCTCCAGAATAGCGCTAGACTAACTAGCATATCTGTGCAGTCTAGCAATTGTTAGCTCAAATTTGGTGTTTTGAAATTGAACTTTCTTAAAATTAAATATGAAACGACTGCTCTGTTTTGTTTGGTTGGTTTTAGCCCATCAACACAATCCAAAGCATGGTAAATGCATTTCAACAGGTATGGTGTTAAAGCAGCATGCCTCCAGATTCATGCTTATTTTCATGAAAATTTTGAAAATGTATTTGAATGTGTAATATTGTGAATTAACCAAAAGGAAGCAGTTTTTTACACATTAGCAATGGCACTTATAAACCATGTTAATTACCAAATAGTGGTCAAAATATGCATAAATAGCCTTTACTGTGTTAGCAACGCAGTAGAAATATAGTTGTTAATACTGAAAAATCAGTCATTAATTGGGCATATATTACTCGAATTTTGAAACTTTTTTACTTTTCCTTACATCTTAGTACATTTTTCTCAAGTTTAATTTCATTGAAATATTTTGACTCCTCTGGAGGCATGTAGCTTTAAGACATAATCTTATTTTATCAAAATCACTTTCTACACCAGTCCTCCACCCCTGGCATGGTTAATTTATTCCTTAGATTAACACTTTCTTAAACATATAAATTAAGAGGAAATAAATTTAAGGTTATAGCATGTTTACAAATTATGGGTGCAACTATATTTTACATGATGATGAGTCACTGATGTATCACTACATAGACTATGGGTGATAAAGTAGGGTATGATTTAAAAAAAAAAATATTTTGAATTATAAACTAAAAAAAACATTGAGGTGGAAAAACCTTTACACTAAAAATTCAGTGATTTTAGGATAACGTTCACACAGAATGTATATGATCATACTTTTAAATTAAAGAGTTAAACTTAAAATGTGATAATTTGTCTTACCCTTTTAAAAATTGAAACTCAACATTTTTTTATGACTATTTAATGATAAGTAATGGTAGTTTTAGATTAAAATTCATTACAACATGATTGAGCACAAAAGAAACTTTTTATTTTTACTTTAATACTGTATAATTTCTAATAAAAATCCCACAAGACAGTAGCAGTTTACTATAATTCCCCCCAAAAATACCATAATTTTTATGCCCCCACAATGTGGGAGCATATAGCGTTGCACTTGTCCGTCCGTCCGTCCGTCATTCCGTCAGTCCGTCCCGAAATCTTGTGAACGCAACTCCTCTTAAACCGGATGGCAGATTTTGCTTAAACTTACAGGGATGAACAACCTTAATGTATAGATGGTAGTAAAGGAAGGAATTTTCGCTGCAACCAAATTTAACAGAATTATGGCCCTTTGTTGATTTTTTCACTAGATACTATGCAGAAATTTTGTGAACGCAACTCCTCTTAAACCGGATGGCAGATTTTGCTTAAACTTACAGGGATGAACAACCTTAAGGTGTAGATGGTAGTAAAGGAAGGAATTTTTGCTGCGACCAAATTTAACAGAATTATGGCCCTTTGTTGATTTTTTCACTATATACTATGTAGAAATTTTGTGAACGCAACTCCTCTTAAACCGGATGGCAGATTTTGCTTAAATTTACAGGGATGAACAACCTTAAGGTGTAGATGTTAGTAAAGGAAGGAATTTTTGCTGCGACCAAATTTTACAGAATTATGGCCCTTTGTTGATTTTGTCACTATATACTATGTAGAAATTTTGTGAATGCAACTCCTCTTAAACCGGATTGCAGATTTTGCTTAAACTTCCAGGGATGAACAACCTTAATGTGTAGATGGTAGTAAAGGAAGGAATTTTTGCTGCGACCAAATTTAACAGAATTATGGCCCTTTGTTGATTTTTTCACTCTATACTATGTAGAAATTTTGTGAACGCAACTCCTCTTAAACCGGATGGCAGATTTTGCTTAAACTTACAGGGATGAACAACCTTAAGGTGTAGATGGTAGTAAAGGAAGGAATTTTTGCTGCGACCAACTTTTACAGAATTATGGCCCTTTGTTGATTTTTTCACTATATACTACATGTTGTAGAAATTTTGTGAATGCAACTCCTCTTAAACCGGATTGCAGATTTTGCTTTAACTTCCAGGGATGAACAACCTTAATGTGTAGATGGTAGTAAAGGAAGGAATTTTTGCTGCAACCAAATTTAACAGAATTATGGCACTTTGTTGATTTTTTCATTATATACTACATAGAAATTTTGTGAACGCAACTCCTCTTAAACCGGATGGCAGATTTTGCTTAAACTTCCAGGGATTAACAACCTTAATGTGTAGATCGTAGTAAAGGAAGGATTTTTTGCTGCGACCAAATTTAACAGAATTATGGCCCTTTGTTGATTTTTAGTTTTCAACTTGTGGCACATGTAGTCCAAAAAATATTTGACCTAGAGTCATAAGATTGACAGAACAGTGGCGTGTGGAGGCATCAGTGTCCTATGGACACATTTCTAGTTAACACAGCAGCTGCTTCTGTTGTATATACAGTAACCAAGCAAGCAGAAAAAAAACCCCACAAATCAGTAAACATTTAGTATCACTTTATTTTGAAGAATTTTTTTTTTTGGTACTTTAATGACCCCTGAAAAATGTAACAGCACCTCAGGAGCTTTTATATGAGAATACATGGAACCTAATAATATACATAATGTACAGTAAACTTCACTTATAGCGAACACGGTTATAGCTAGCGAACTTCCGGTTATAAGGAACAATTTTTTTTGGCCCGAATTTTGCCCTTCTTTATTTCATATAAAATATACGGTTACAGCGAACTCGGTTATAAGGAATTATTGCTTATAAGGAACTCATTTCTTAGTCCCAATTTAGTTACAAGTACAGAAAATTACACTTTTATAATGAACTCTAAAATATTGGCTATCCGTAAATAGATCCCGCATTTTCAACTTTCGTTTTCATAATGGCACGGATAAAAACTCGCCAGATGTACCTTTTATTGTTGAATGTACTTCTATAGTAAACAGCTGTAAAAATGAATTTTTATAGCAGTACATAATAGTTTTCTATATAGAATATTTTAGCACGAGTTTTTGTAACCAAGAAAAAAACAACGGTTATTCCTTTTATTCTAATATTTCTTTTCTTTAATAGTTTTTCCTCAAGTAAAATAATTATGATCATTTATAATCGGTTTTCAACATAATCACACAAAGTACAATTGATTGAAATGAAAAGAAATCTATATCTTTTATAAGTAAAAGTCACGCTTAAAATATAATAGAAGATATTCAATATAAAAGGAAGAAAAATCGAAAATCTTGTTTATTCTTAATCATGGTAAGAAAAAGAAAAGCATTGAGTTTAGAAACAAAATAATGTATTTTATGAGAAATTGTGAATGGGAGTAAAACTGAAATAACAAAGGATTTTTAAATTCCAGAAAAGGACGCTCTTGGGTATTGTGTCTAAAAAAGATATAAGTGACTAATTTTTCTAAAACAAATGCTTTTCAAAATGGAGGATGATGGTAAACAATCAGTTCGTTATATGCAAATCTGTTCACTATAAAAACTCCTGATACAAGGAACTAATTCGCTATATGCTTACAAGGAACTCCGGATATAAGGAACAGATTTCAAATGTCCCAATGAGTTCGTTATAAGAGGAGTTTACTGTAAATGAATGAGGTGATATTTGCAGGGGAAAAAAAAACACGGAAAAACAACCATGAAATCTTTGCATTGTTATCACAATACAAAAAAACTTGTGAAGAAAAAACACAGTACACATAAATTTTATAAAGTCAAGTTTTTAAAAAGAGTATTGGAAGAATTACAACATTAATGTCCGTGTTTCTATAACAACCCTCAATTCCTGTTTATATGGCATTTTCCACTTGAATTTTGTGTTTCTATGGCAACATGAATCCCTTGTTTCTATAGCAACCAAATTTATATCCTCATTTTTCACCTCCAGGAGTCTTTAATATCCCTGCTGGCCATAGTCTGACTGTAAAAAATAAATATACGTAATTATATAAAAAAGTATTGATTTCCTAAAACATTTTTGCTTTGAATACATAAATATAGATGAAAATATTTTCACACTTCTAACACAATGTAATGCAGAATTTTGATACAAGTAATTTCAATGCAATTTTTAGGAAGGGTTTTAATTAGTACAGATACTGTCAAAATAGCTTCCAAAGTAATCTTAGGTGCTCACAATCCAGAGATAAATGTGTAAATACATATTCATGTAAAAGTTTTACATATAAAACATATTTACAGTAAAACCAACTTCTACTCCATGAATAATTGGAAATAAGGGCACCCACAGCAAGCTTGTCTGTTAAAAATTCTAAAAACAAATCAAATCTTAATTTTCATCCATGTTTTCCCCAGAATCTGCATAGCAGTATCAATATTCTACAAATGATTTCTTACAAGCTGTATACATTTTTTTCTTACATTTAATTTTTCGGAAAGATCATATTTAACTTTATATCATATGAATCTGCAACCAGCTAAAACTAAACAGCCTCCTATGATAAAAGTAGTAAATTGAATATCTATACTGGTCATTTAGACAATGGAAGTTGCATGCAAAAACCATAACCAAGTGTTATGCTCTCACATATGCCAGGACATCCCGAGATACCCATGGCCGAACCATTAACATGTTGTGTTAGAGAATATCAGAAAATTCAAGCTAAAAACCTAAATAAATACCAAAATATACAAAATAATTATGAAAAATATTAATAAAATAAATGCTCCCCCACTATATCATGTTTAACAACCACATAAATACTTCATAACAACCATAAAAGTATACAATTATATTCATCTTTACTGAAAATTACAAGCACATTTAAAGCAGAAATTTGAGTTCAGTACAAATTTACCAAACAAATAAAATGAATAAAACATACAACTAAAGCAATAAGGATATAATTTTAGGGGATTGTGTTTAAGGTTACACAGACAATGTTAAGTAATACAGCACTTTATAATACAACTAATGCAGGTCTGTACATCATTTCAGTATCTAAGTGGCTTTAATGACCTGTAAGTTCGCCAGCTAGCTTTTTACATGTTAGAATCCAGTAATTACATGATGGAACTCAAATTGCCTGAAAAAAAGATCTGAGGAAAGCATTTTGTAGTCACTTGGTTTTAGTGTGTGTTACTCTTCATTTTGTTCCCTATAATTAAAGAATTTCAATAATCTATATGTTAAGACTTTAAACCAACGCCATAGATTCAAACAAATCTTAGCTACCAATTTAGGCCAGCCTTAAAATTATCTTTGTTTACCTTCCTGCAATCCACAACAAATTGGGTAGAGTAGGTGCATAGGTAAAATTTTTTTTTCATCTAGAATATTTTTTTTTTATTGACTATATATTATTTATATCTGAATTATATAGATTTAGAGAAATAATGAAATTGTGACTGCTTTAAAGCATCTGTCAAAAGTTTAGAACCAAAGTTTCAAAAGGTTTATAAAATATGAATTCCATTTACAAGGCAAAGGCATAAGATGAGCCGTGTCATGATTAAACCAACATAATGGGTTTGCAACCAGCATGGATCCAGACCAGCCTGCGCATCTGCGCAGTCTGATCAGGATCCATGCTGTTCGCTTACAAACCCTATAACAAGTAGAGAAACTGATAGCGAACAGCATGGATCCTGATCAGACTGCGCGGATGCGCAGGCTGGTCTGGCTCCATGCTGGTCGCAAACGCATTATGTTGGTTTTGTCATGACGCGGCTCAGATGTATAACAATGTGATTCTCATTGAAAAGAGGTTTGGTTTTTTTTGGGCAATTTTTTTTTATATAGCCGAGTTTTTTTAGATAGGTAGTGGGGGAGGGGAAACAACACTTTATTCTTTTTTTCTTTTTCTTTTTTTTTTTGGGGGGGGGGGGAACAGTAATTTTCAACTATTCAGAGGTTTTACTATAAAATACACTCATTTGCCCTTTTTGTGCATTGAATTGATGTTACCATACACTATAAAAAATGAAAAGAAGGTTTTACTTTATTACTGTAAAATTAACACTCAACAGGAGAAATATGTACAAAAGGAATAAAAATGATATTGACAATATAAAGCTTGTATCAGTATTTATGTTGCGAGGACAATAGGGCATATATTGTTACTTTATACATTGTAGCTACGCCTAGACACATACATTTAAAGCAAAATAATATCACAAAAGCTGCTGCAAGCAAAGAAATACATCATTTGTAAAAATATCTAGTCAAGCATAAATCTAGCCACAAGACCTAAAATATCAATATTATAAATATCAAGACAAAGTTTTTATCACATTTTCTTTCATTGTGTTTACTGATGTGAAATACGTTTGTAATGGAAAAAATATACTGATAAAAAATATCATGTTTAATTATAGAGAGTTAAATGGAGCGTTACTAATGTCATAAAAATATGGTGAAGTTTTGTATTCTTTAAGCCATCTGTTCAATGAAAGAAAATGTATCTAAAATGAGTTTTAGTTTTAATCCCATGCAGTTACTTACTGAATGACCTTGTCCCATGTTTTGTGGGGTATGGGGCATCATTGGTGTATGAGGGTGTGGGGTCAAAGGACTGGGGCATGGTCCAAGTGGGGTCATGGGTCCCTGTGACATATGGCCTGTACCCTGGCTCATGTGACCTTGAGGGGTCATTGGAGTGTGAGGAATTTGAGGGGTTAGTGGAGGGGGGAGAGGTGTAGGGGGTTGGGGTGGGTGAGGTGTAAGAGAGGGTGGGGGATGAGGGGTGAGAGAGGGAGGGGATGTTGATGCTGCATTTGCTGAATAACTCCAGCATGGTGTCGCTAAAACAAGGAACAATAATAGTTAACAGGTGGCAGTTAATTTATATATAATCAATAAAGTATCAATATTAAGCAATAAAATAAGGCAAACAATGACATGCCAAAAGATGTTCTACTAAATTTTGTATAATATTATTCTTTTCTGAAGATGGATGAAAAAATTCTGCCAACACAGACAGCTTATATAGCTCAGTATCAAGAATTCTCTCCCTTTAGTGTATACCATAGTCTCCCTTAGATTTTTAGAATTCTCTCCCTTTAATATAAATCATGATTTAGATTAATTAAATAATAACCTTTCATAATAAAATTGAATTTCAAGCTAGAATTTGCCTCATTTTATCTAAAGAAATATAGAAAAATATGCAGAAAAATTGCATTTGCATGTGTTAATAGCTGACTGATCATTCTACATGTATAATTAATGTTATCAATTACACAAGAATTAAAATAACATTGGCAACATTTACAGTACAAATATTTAGTTATTTAACATGTTAGTTATCTAATATTATGCTGCAAATTCTTGATGTTATTTTACAATGCATTTATTAGTATACTACAGAGTCTACAGTCAACAAATACTTACAGAGGCATCATCGATACTTTGTGATCCGTCGTCATACATCATCTGCTGCGGGAGGTGTCGCATGTTTCGGTAATGTGGGGGCGGAGCCGACAGCTGCGGACTCTCGTACTCTGAGATGCTCGGTTCACTCGTCTCCGGTTCTAACTGAGGCCTGGAAACAAATAAAATTAAATTTCGAAGGTCAGTATTTTGTAATGTTACAGGCAAACTATGCTTTAGTTATACCTAAAAATAAAGGAGTCCACTGAGGTCATAAAGCCTCATAACATTAAATTTGAAATTCTTATAAAGATCAAGTATAGCACCTTAATTTGAAAAATTTACAAAGGACAATAAAGAAATATGTTCAAAAGTTATTGGCCCAAATCTACATCAAATGGTACACAAATGTCTGAAAAATATTTCTAGTCTTGCCATGTCATTATATCTCAGTGGTGTCCCTTTAATAACATAATGTATGTTGTTTCCAGGAGCATATTTATTTTAACTTAAATATTTGTTTGAGGGAAGTTTGTAGCTTACACTAGTAATTGATCCTCTACTACTCCAAATCATTGCCAGTGTCACAAGGTCATGACCCCTAGAAGGTTCCCCAGGGGTTGAGAGGCAGATATTTTAACGACAAGATAGCTTTTTAGGACTCTTGCTGTGTTTTTTTGAAAAGTTATCTTAATTGGTATACCCTACATTATATATCATTTATCACAGGCTATTTAATAAATAGTGGAGAAAGAAAATTAATAGTCTTGAACATAAAAATTGTTGCAAAAGGAACACAATTGCCCAATGATTTAAACTGAAGCACTAAAGATGTTCAACTATACAAAAACATTTGCATGACAATTATACATCACACAGCCATTGTCTTATGGCCTTTCCTGGCTAAATTTGTGTCTCAGACTTGTGATAACGAAATACATGTAGTAATTTAGTAGTTGAAGGAAATTTCAATATCCTTAACCAGCTGGAACTCGTGGTGTTTAGTGTTTGCCACCAGTATACTAGACAAATCTGACAATCTGTGCAGTCTGATCATGTTCTATACTGTCGGTGGCTCTTAGTCTATTTTTAACTTTTTTGATAATAAAATCCCTTGAACTTTTAATGGACTGTTCGCCATTCAAAGCAGGGCAAAATTAGTACACAAATTCAGCAGGTTAAGAGTCAACTGAGAGGCTACCATTGCCTGAGTCTGATCTGATGGCATTGAACTGCAAACTGGCATCAAACATTCAACAAGGATGAAAATGACATTTTTTAAGTTAAAATGCATCCAAGTTATGTAGCCAACAGAAGAGTATGATCAGACCAAAGTGGTCCAACACACTCAGATTTCTTTAAGTTTATTGTCCCAGGTATTTCACCTCAAATTGCTTGAGCAACTTTACACTATATATAAACAGACCCGAGTGTGCGGGACCCCTCTAGGTCAGACTGTATGGGTGTACATTCTGGTACAGCCAGACGTGTTATAGAGGATACAACTCCATAGGTTTAACTGCATAAAAACTTACATCTCCTGTGGATGTCTCTGACCCTGGTACCCAACCTCAACTCGCCTGTCATGACCTTTGTTCTGGTTCATCCATGCAGCCTGGGCATGTTGGTACCCGGCGTTGCTGTATAAACACATCAAATAATTAAACATTTATCTCAAAATATTTTAAGTAATATTTTCATTCTGAATTTATATTGTTAAGTAAGCAAGTGATGATCCAGAAATATTTCAGTACCAACAAATTGAAATGTGTACAAACATACTTATCTTTATATAAATATCTTCAATTAGCAATTAAGTTAATTAAATTCAGGATATGCATTTTCGTACCTTAATGTCTTTAGATGTACAAAATTTATCATGGTCACATGCAATGTCTTACATGTGGAGAAGTTATCAACTTAATAAAAGTCCACTCATTTTAAATCTTTTCATTTTAGCTAATTTTAAATGGAATACCAGTTATAATTTTGAAACTTAATTTGTCAATATAAAACAAGCAGTTAGAAAGGATTTGTTCCTGCTTTCTGATAAAACCTGTCTGTAAACAAAACTTTCACTAAAATTTTAAAAAAGTTAAAAATGATGTTACTTATTGAACTTTAAGCAAAAATTCAAACAACTTCTTTTATTTATATCAGTAGTCCATGCCACATTTAGTATGGAGGATATTGTTTACTCCTATACTTATACTCAAGGCTTTGTTTTTTCTGTTCTTCATGCTGATATCAACAAATTCTTGGTCGTATTTTGGTGGCCAGTCCATCAAACTGGATAACTAACCAGTAATTTCTAATTTCTTCACAAGTGACTGAACACTAATCCTATATGATTTCTGAATCAGCAATGGGAGAAGATCATTTGCCAAAGTGAAATTTCGCCTTCATCGAAGGATTGATTCCGTGACCGCTGGATAAAAATCCTACACTCTCTCTATTAAGCTTATCATGTATGCAGACTATCTTCAAAACTATATAATTCTTACTGTGATTAATATTATATTCCACAATAATAAATCATGCACTTTCCCAGTGTCACCACAGGTCAGATTACTAGACCCATTCCCAAATAGGCAAACATGCTTATTTTTTCCAAATCTTTAAAAAAAACATCCCCAATCAAACTGAAATTCTCGATTACAAAACAAGTTCATTCCAGCATGGTATCAAACAGATATTTCCATACATTTCATTGTCAAATTTTTAATGCTTTGAATGATATTTGCATTGGTTGGAATAAACAAAATACTATGACAAGAGCATGAAGGAGGTTCCAAAAGATACAAAATATTTTTCTAAATTAAGCAACTTTACAACATAAAATTTCCCAAACTGGGCAAAGTACTTTTTCCAAAAATGGCTAGGAAAAAGCCTGACAAAGAAAGGCCTTTGTTATAGAGATAATGTACTAAACAAGAGGGCCATGATGGCTGAGTCGCTCACCAGAAACAACTGCTTTTCAGTGTTGGAATGTCAATACATTTGTATATTCTAATATTAAATTTGAGCATAGAATATGTTTAAACAGTATAACAGAATAAATGCCATGACCTGGGGCATTTAAGCTTTGGCTTAATAGTGTCAATCAAATAAATATGAGCAAACTTGATAAAAGACTACCTAAGAATGCTACAAAGTTTGGTGATCATCTATCAGTTATTTCAGTAGGAAATTATGTTTAAAGGTTTTTCTATTTTTAGCTTTAGTGGCCCCTAAAACGGGCCAATCAAATAAATATGAGCAAACTTGATAAAAGACTACCTAAGAATGCTACAGACAAAGTTTGGTGATCATCCATCAATTAGTTCTGTAGAAACAGACGTTTAAAGGTATTTCTATTTTAAGCTTTAGCGGCCGCTAAAAGTGGCAAATCAAATTAAAATGAGCAAACTTGATAAAAGACTACCCAAGAATGCTACAATGTTTGGTGATCATCCATCCATTAGTTCTGTAGAAATAGATTTTTAAATGTATTTCTATTTTTAGCTTTAGCGGCCTCTAAAAGGTGCCAATCAAATTTATATGAGCCAACTTGATAAAAGACTACCCAAGAATGCTACCGACAAAGTTTGGTGATCATCCATCCATTAGTTCTGTAGAAGATGTCTAAAGCTTTTTCTATTTTTAGCTCTGTTGACCCCTTAAAAGGGCCAATTGAAATGACATGAACAAATTCAAGTGTGACTGTCACAAGGATGCTACAGACCAAATTTGAAGTAAATTTGCCCAGCAGTTTCAGAGGAGAAGACGATTGTTGATGCATGACGACGGAACATTCCCCTTTGATACTAATAGCTCACCCTGAACCTTTGGTTCTGGTGAGCTAATAAAAGAGCTGCCAGTAGGTCAACTTGCCCAACTAAAAATATACAGAAAGCAAGAGAAAGAACAAAGAATGTTTTAATAAATTTATTTTTTTGGTTTTCTCAATACACAAAGTAGCAAAACTTCATACAAGAGAGAAATGATGCAAATTTAATACATGATAAAATTTTGTTCTGCTCACAAAAACAATCTACATAGAGAAAGTTACAATATTTACATAACATATAAACTATTTCAATCAGCTACACAAATGCATACACTATTTCTAAGTATATAATATGCACAACATTGACACTAAAACAATGGAAGTGGAGTCTTAATGTACAAGTAAAACTGTTTTTTTAAATCAGATCTTTATATTCTGAACTGAAGTCTCATTTATTTTCTCCTTAAATTACAACAAATGGAAATAACATGTTAAAGATCTTTAACAGGTTATATGGCCCTATATAAATTGTTGTTAGTATACATAACCCAAGCCGTTAGGCACTGGGTATATTGCAAATAACTGTTTATAAACAGCCAAATATCCTGTCAATTACTTCCTAAATCCACTGGAGTTGTGTATATTGATTATACATGTATAAGCATCACAGTTATCCAATGAAAAAATGATGTTATAAAATGTGCAGTATTACAATAAAAATTAACTCCTTTGAGTTTCCTGCAAGATTTCTTACATAGCTTTGTCTAACTTTCAATTTGAGAATTGTGTATTATCGATTTAGGGAATGTCAAGTGCCTGGTCAGACTGCATAGATGTGAAAGTTGACCTGTCAAAGGCTTTTCTACCTTAAAAGATGTAAAAAAAAACCAATCATCAAACCAGAACACAATGTTTAATGTAGAATGATACAGATGTTGGTGATAATTATAACTATGTAGCAAATGATATCTTAATATTAAAACTATGTAGGAGTGACATGGCACATTATCTGAAATGATATTTGAAATGTATGACCTATTCATAATGAAGCAAGAAAACATTTAATGTAAGTAATTGCAACTTGATATCAATAAACTGAAGAACTTCGAGACATTTTAACACACAATATGGTCTTATTTAAGCCACAGTTGGTCATTTACAGACATGTTAGTATTGTATAAACATATTTTAAGCACGTTTATTAAAGGGTGTAATTAACCTAGTCTTCCTCATTGTCAATTTTCTCATAACCAGAGTATTGTTTATAAAAGGTAACAATTGCCTTGTAGCTGAGGAACTGATTAAAATATAATTTTACAATTTTTACAGTTTTATTTTACTATTTCATCTTATATAACAAACTTGTTGGTTTATAATCAATATTCACCATGTTCAGATAAAACCATAATCAAGTTCTTTTTTCCTCATTTTTTACTGAAAATTCTGTCTCTAGCATGTCTTTCAAAAGTATGGAACATTAGTCACATCAAATCTTTGGGATATGATTTTTTCTCAAATATGATAGTTTAAAACTCTGAGTTTTTCTCTCCCTATTTAAAATGAAGGCACTTTTTTATCACTGAACACACAGATGTGAGTTGTTATCATATATACCAATGGACTAATAGGTTTTAAACTTAAATCCCTAAAACACTGAAAATATACAATGTAGGTTCTGAACAAGCGCAGGTTTCCACTCAAAGCCAAGGTCAGTCTGGTATTGTAATCATCCCCACACACTAGAAATAAAGCAAAAAACAACAACAAAATAATGAAAAAATAAAATAAAATGAAACATAAAAGCAAAAAACAAGAAACAAAAACAATAAACAAACAAACACATTAAAAGGTTCTACTTAATATGTTTTAGGAAATTGGTAAGGTGGCTTTTTTTCTATTGCTATACATCCACTTCTATAACAAAGCTATACAATACATCTCATTTCATAACCAACATAATAATCAATATTTCTGCAACACAGATGCACTAACATTCTTCAACACAAATTTCTGGACTAATTCGATGAGGTCAGATTACAGGACTTTTCAACTTAACCAAAGGTGGAAAAATAACTGAACCAAAATCTATGGTGTGCTGTTCAAGGAAGAGAAATATGCCAGTGAATAAAGTTAACCTTTACCAGGCTTTATTTGAATATAACTAACTATTGCAAATAAGAGGGGTCTTGATATAAAAATGCTAATATTATCACTAAAATATACAGTATGGTCAGACAACAGATAAGAAGGCTGGAATGGCTATATGCTGATAGCACAGGCAAGTAGTGACAAACATGCCATAAACAGCATCATTTATGGCCATTTGTTGGCTATGTAATTACTTGGGGCAGAAACAACTTGCCTGTACTATCAGCATAAAACCAACAAATGGCCATAAATCTATGACGCTCATCACGGCATGTATTTCATTTTGTAAGGTTTTTAACTCACACCAACACTGTAAAAGTCATATGGCAACTTTTCTGCTTACCTGATACACTTATATATCAAACAGCAAAGACTACATGTTTACAAACTGAATGGTATGTTTACCATAGATAAAAGTGGATGGCATTGGTTTTAAAGTTGATCAAGAAGAGAGCAAGACTGACAGACAACAAGTTTTCTAGTAAAAGTTGGACAAACTATAGTTACAACACCACTCAAATAATATAATTGCTACACTAAATCAATCATGTATAAACTAAATTGAAAATAGAGAAACATGCATGTAACAAAAATTATAATCAATAGTTGCTCCTTGATACAGAAATATATCATGATGCCATATTTTTTTTAATTGTTTTTTTAAACTAAGATTTTTTTTGTCCTGATAAATTAATTAAACTAAACCAAGGCAACAGCCATAACAATATTTCTCTTAGATTAGTCAATATTAAATAACATGATCTTTGTTTAACTGACCTTAGTTTTAGCCATATTTCTCGCAATTAATCTCAGAAAGATGTTTTATATATTTCTATTTCAATAAAAATAATACATACACATGTAAATAAAAAAAAAATACCACAAAAAATGGTGCTGAGACTAAAATTTAAACCTCAAAATAAAAAATAAAACAAGACATGAAAATGATGACAAACACAAACATTTAATACAAAAACACCATTAAACTAACAACCACAAACACTCAAACAAACAGATCACTTACGAAGATTCTGTGAAATCAGCTTCAGAACCTTGTTCTGACGCACTTTCCTCATCCATTCTACGTCGTTTCACTGCCGTGGACTGATGCTGAGGCATACCAAGACCAGGTGCTGGGGTTGCCGTGTCCCAACTTTGGTTAGATGATTCTTCTGCTAGTGTTCCTGGTAGAAAAAAAAGGATACTGAGAGTGTCAAAATTGATTCACTTGATTTATTCCATAAACAAAACTGAATTAAGAACAAACAAACAACTGACATAATGTTGTCACAAACACAATTTTCTGCTGATATCGAAAAGGTGAAAAAACAAGGGTCATAATTCTGCCGAAAATGATATTGGCACAAAACCCTAGGGCACTTGGTGACAATAATTCCTGTTGAAATCCCCGCAATATGTTGGGGTAAAAAAAAAGGTTCACACAAAGACTTGTTAATGCCTTCCCATAGACATATACTAATACAATAACCAGCTTTTTCTTTGTGTAAAATAAAGATAAAGTTTCTAAGCCTGAATTTATATCAACCATATATATATAATATGTGTAAACTGTCAGTCTACTGCCGACACATATAAATATACATACCATCAATATTGGTGACATTTCTCTTCTTGCCGTAACGTTTCTGTGCGGCCTGTTTCAGGGTGATAGGATGTATTTCATGTTCTCCCTGTACCAAGCTGTTACGATATGTAAGCAGGGCTTGCCAGTCTTCCGAGTTCCTCGATATTGGTGGAACACCTGCCAACTGTTTGTCCAAATAGTTCAACCTGTCAGACAGGAACAGCAAACATTTTATTTCACATATATGTTAATAGCATTCACTTTTGGGACAAAACATTTTTTTAAATTTAAGCTTACAATTTAGTATGCTTACAATTCATTGGCAATGCTTACAATTCATTGGCAATGATTTAACTTATACTTTCCCTTTCTTACCAAAGAAAAACAAGAGGGCCATGATGGCCCTGAGGTCGCTCACCTGTATATAGGCCCCCCCCCCCCAACGTTGCAGGGCCAATTTAACCCAAGGGCTTTTATTTGCACAAACTTGGTAGACACCCATAAGAAGATGTTTCATGCTAAACATCTAAGCTCTAGCTCATTGGGCTTTTTAAAAGAAGATTTTAAGTTTTTGCTATACACATATAAAGAAAATCAATGACCCCCGGGGCAGGGCCAATTTTGACCCCAGGTCTTTTATTTGAACAAACTTTGTAGACACTCACTAAAAGATAATTCATGCTTAATATCTTAAGGCAAGTTACTTTAAGCAGAGCCAATAACCAACAAGAATGTCGAACGACACATATACCCCCCTTTCTAGCCATTGACTCACATAATTGGTAATTTTATTAAAGAAACTTGCCAAAAATGGGTACATGGAAGTGTTCAATTATGGAAAAATCAAAGGAAACCATTTTGACATTTAAGGCCCATGTGACATTGACCTTTGACCTAATGAACCCTAAATCAATAGAGGTCATCTAATACTTATGACCAATAACTAGGTGAAATATGAAGACTTTGTGATGAATACTTTTCAAGATAATCATCGGAAACCCTTTTGACATTTAAGGCCCCTGTGACCTTGACCTTTGACCTAGTGACCCCAAAATCAATAGGGGTCATCTACTAGTGATGACCAATCACTATGTGAAATATGAAGACTTTGTGATGAATACTTTTCAAGATAATCAGCGGAAACCATTTTCACATTTTAAGGTCCCTGTGACCTTGACCTTTGACCTAGTGACCCCAAAATCAATAGGGGTCATCTACTAGTTATGACCAATCACTGTGTGAAATATGAAGACTTTTGTGATACATACTTTTCAAGATAATCAGCGGAAACCATTTTGACATTTAAGGTCCCTGTGACCTTGACCTTTGACCTAGTGACCCCAAAATCAATAGGGGTCATCTACTAGTGATGACCAATCACTGTGTGAAATATGAAGACTTTGTGATACATACTTTTTAAGATAATCAGCGGAAACCATTTTGACATTTAAGGTCCCTGTGACCTTGACCTTTGACCTAGTGACCCCAAAATCAATAGGGGTCATCTACTAGTGATGACCAATGACTGTGTGAAATATGAAGACTTTGTTATACATTCTTTTTAAGATAATCAGCGGAAACCATTTTGACATTTAAGGTCCCTGTGACCTTGACCTTTGACCTAGTGACCCCAAAATCAATAGGGGTCATCTACTAGTGATGACCAATCACTGTGTGAAATATGAAGACTTTGTGATACATACTTTTTAAGATAATCAGCGGAAACCATTTTGACATTTAAGGTCCCTGTGACCTTGACCTTTGACCTAGTGACCCCAAAATCAATAGGGGTCATCTACTAGTTATGACCAATCACTGTGTGAAATATGAAGACTTTGTGATACATACTTTTTAAGATAATCAGCGGAAACCATTTTGACATTTAAGGTCCCTGTGACCTTGACCTTTGACCTAGTGACCCCAAAATCAATAGGGGTCATCTACTAGTTATGACCAATCACTATGTAAAATATGAAGACTTTGTGATAAATACTTTTCAAGATAATCAGCGGAAACCATGTGGTCTACCGACGGACAGACCGACGGACGGACCGACAGACAGACAGACAGACCGACATTAGCAAAACAATATACCCCCTCTTCTTCGAAGGGGGGCATAATAACTTACCCAATAAATCAACCATTCCTAAAAGATTACCCCTATATCATGAGAGATGAAGCTAAAAGCTTTAAATAAAGTCTGTATAATATATAAATAGTACAGGAAAACAACGTTCACTTACACTGTCTTCTTATCCTGTTTCATAAGTTTGTTGGTAAACTCACACAGTACCTCCAGAAATGATATATTGGGCGGGGCTTTACTGAGGTCATTAGGGTCAACATTGTTGATACTGAACAATATACCATCTCTGAAATATATGAAATTTTTCCTTTATTTCAATGGATTTCTGTACCTTAAATCTGTTTTATTCCTATAATTTCAAGCACAGATAATAAAACAACTATTCCAAAAGACAAAATCCTTTTAACATAACATCAAGCAAGAATTGCTCAACTTTAGCATTTTCCCTTTTTACTAGTGATGGACAGTTCTCAAGGCAAAGTAAAGAAAAATATGTTACACAAATTCAGTAAGGTAAGAGTTATTAAAATTTAAATATCATTCAAATATCAACCAATCACCTAAGATGTAATACAAACAAAACTTGCAATAATATCTCTATATAGACAAAGGTTATACCTATGCATGGCTGCAACAGCTTCCCTGTTCTTAACCTGGTCCAGTCCAAATGAGAGTGAGAATCTTCGTGCCAATTCCTTGATGGATTGAAAGGCGTCTGATGATCTGTCTATCATGCCCCTTTGTTCATCTTGTAGCTCTTTGAATAACTGTCACAAAAAACCAACAACATGTATAGAAATACACAGAAATTATTATAATGTATAAAAAAAACAAAAATAAACAAAACATAACAATGTTGTCTTAATGTTTATTTGACAAATCCTGACCTGCATTTTGTGTTGTTTCTATTTTGTTAAAATTAAATATAAATCCTTGCCATGATAAGCAGCATTCCAAGTTTTACATTTAAAATTGTTTGAGTGATGGGCCACATTAAATTGTTAACAAGTGTGTTTCAAAGTTTCAAAACCATTACTTGTTATTTTTCTTACAGACACTGTTATAAACTCGAAAGACCCAAGGTGCTCATTGCATTATTTCAGGCAAACCCAGGTACCTGAGTAGAACCACCAACATTTGTAAGCAAGGCGACATGTAAGGAATTTTCTTGTCTGAAAGAAGTAAGTAGTATATTTTACTATACCTGTGTGAGACTCATGATTAACGTTTTAGCTGTATGAACTTTGTTGATTTCTCGTGCTTTACTCATAGTCGCCTTTATGATGTCACCATAATCGTTGTAAAACTGAAATTACCAGATCAACTACTGTTTACACTGATACAATATCCAAATTTGTCAGAAGTTCTTATACATATTTCAAATCAATCTACATTCAATTAAACACATGACTTATATTGCACATGGGCATTTTAAGCAGAAACTTGATTTGATTCTTGGCAGTAAGATTAATTTCCAAAATGTACCCGACAATAAATAAAACATCTTAAATACAGTTTGCTCTATAAAAAAATATAATACAACTCACAATAGGACATAAATATTATGTTAGCTAATAGTAGTGATGGTCCGATTGTCGCCGCTATTCGATTATAGATCGGTATGTTGATAATGTCGCCGACATCGATTGTGGTCGAACAGAATCGATTGTCGCTTAGTGTTAATTTTTGTTCCTTTGTGGTAGTTATTTTTCGTAGTTTTTTAGCTTTGCGCTATTTAATTTGAATACTCTTCAATCTTCACGAAAACAAAAAACCCAGAACGATTTGAATAATAATTCTAAACAGGGAAAACATCATCAAATGTCTGGAATCATTTTGGTTTCCACAAGCTGAATATTGAAGGGCCCGCTACCGTGATAACTTGGACATGGCTAAAGTTGTGTGCAAGCTTTGTGGTAAAGGATATGCACCCGTTTAAATTAAAATCGGATTCTGATACTGTATTTTACTGTAACAATCTTCGTTACACTGTCCATTTATAATGTTAAAAAATAAATTTAAAAGGCTTCTAAACTTATATTTACCATGACACCGTTTATGGTACGGCGATTCTGTTATTAAAAATGAAATAAAATAATTAATTTTGTATGTGGAATGGTAACTTACATTTTTATTCCTGATCATGCATATTAAATTAATTAATTAATCACATAGATACATTTTATCAATTTTTGGTAGCAGTTATTAATTTATTATAATTTATATGACTATGACTTGTTCCCACAGGAATGGGAACCCTGAATCTCAAAATTTCCTTAGTTTAACCATATTTATTTTAGCTCGATTGTGAAATAGACACTTAAATAAAAACTTTATTTTTGATTAAATAAGTAAATGCTGGCAATAAGGACACATTGATTTTCCTGAATATGAATATGAAAATCATTACATGTATGTAAACTGTGTCCTGACTGAAGAATTTGTATTTTGTAATACGTTAAACAGACAATTAGATAAAAACATTAATTTATATTGAATTAAAATTGTAATGATTTCTATTTTCTAGTTAGTTATGCTGGAAAACATTCAGTCCGATTATTCCGATTAATTGATCGGAGAGCCTGTCCGATTGTTCCGATTAATCGATTATGAGTTTGTCTTCCGATTCCCAACACTAGCTAATAGCAAGATATATTGAAAATTTTCATAATTATTATTGAATATTAGATATAAAGAGACAGTACAACTTCTGCACAGCATTCCCCCTTAAGAAGACAATTATTTTGGCTTTTGCTGATGGGTGTTGCTCTTAAAATAGTTAAAGTTAAAAGATCCTGTTACTCAATATATTTTTTTATGGTTTTATATCATAAATATGATGTTCAAGTTAAGATTTATCAATATTGGAAGTTCCAAAAAGCATTACTTGTAAAGATATTTCCAAATTTACATTTCATGTAAATAAAGGGAGGTAATTAGAATTTTATTTTCTATTAAGTCTAAGCCAAATTTTTCAATAAGAAATGAATGCATATATTTCAATGATTACATATAATGCCTATAAATGTTTGCAGTCCATATCTTACATATTCTTGGATGTTTGAAAATCGTTTTAGAAGAATAATTATATACATATATGAAATTTGACTTAAGTGTGGTTACAACCTAAATTAAAACAAACAGGATCTTTCATGTGAATTGATACTATGAGAAGACATGTTACGTGGTTGTAGAGACGTAATTGCTCAATAGAATGCCGCTCAGCATTGATACTGTTAATGTAAAGGAGTAATTGCTCTACAACATTCTGCTCGGCAGAGCTAGCACAGTATGTATAAATAAAGTGGTATACCTTCATATAATGTTTGAACATGGGAGCTGCCACCTTGATATTAAGAACATTATAGACAATCAGTTTACAAAAACAAGCCAGGAAGTTTCTTCTCTTGTGAAGTTCTTCAATCTTTATATTCTCATCAACATCATCTACAATTAATATGTAATAAAGATTACAACAATATAACTACAGTTCAATTTATAACAATACAGGTTTGCATAATTACCATTAACTTGCTAAATTTCTTAACTGCCATTTTTGGAACTGACCACTTTCATTTTTGGTGAAATCAAGATAAAAATCTGAAATTTTACACTAGTTTCCATAAGCTAGATGGATAGCTTTCTCAAATGAAGTATCTGAACCTACAGCTTTGACCTACAGATGTGAAAGGCAAATGGTTTGGAGTTAGAGATAAAATTGTAGTCAAATAAATGCCAATCTGCACCTTAAGTACATGTGGCATTTTTCTTTTTGCAAACTATCTGTTATCTACATACATACATATGAATATCAATTACTTTAGACACAACCTCTGACAATTATGTCAGGGAACAGATTCATTGGCTACGTGGTGAACAGCATTATGTATGTGTGCTGGTAGTTGTAAATTCAAATCCAATATACAGCGAAATTTATCATGATGCATTTGCATCTTTCAGTTAAGAATTTGAAATGGCCATAAAAAAACATAAATCAGTTTATAACTTGGGGCATGTACATAATAATGAAGACTTCTTGTTTCAAATACTAACCATCATCATCCTCTAGGAAGACTTTGTCCATTAGAAATGAGCTCAGCTGGTTTTGTAAACTTTTCTCTGGTTCAAATACAAGTGGTCGCAACATTTCCTTCTCTCCTAAATTCTTACTGAAGATGATTAGTGAGTCACATATGGTAACATATGCCTGTAATAACAGAAGTTACTGCTGTTAAATAAAACTTCATACAAACCCCGACTGTTGTCTTAGAAAGTAAGCTGTCAATCAACCTTTAATTACATATGTATATTAACTTAAATCATGAATCATGGAGTATATTATCTTATATCAAGGTGTATATTAACTTTTATCAAGGAGTTTATATACTTAAATCATGGTGTAAATAAACTTAAATCATGGACCATGGAAATAGTCCCTTTGTTTAAATACAATAATGAAATAATTCTTTAACCGTCTTTAACCACATAAAAGATTGAATAGTACATGTATTTAGATAAATTACTAAAACAAATGCCATCACTCACATAACGGTACAAAGTAATGGGGAAAAATGTTTTTTTTTTATTATATTGAAATCATTACATAACCAACAGCATAATATTCTTACATCTTCACTGATTCTATCTCTACTATGGTATAACAACTGATGTAGGTATCTCATGAAAGTCATTTGATGTTTTTTAATGGTTTGAACATAATCTGGGTTAGAGTTTTCCTCGATGAGTCGCAAGTTCCACAGTAACAACATGTGTATGGTTGTCTGAGCTTTACTAACAATCTCGTCGGCCAGTTCCACATTCTCCGAAGCGAGACGTACAATGTGGAACATGTCATCCCAAAGGTCCCATGAACTCAGATCGTGACAACTGCAAGGTAAACAGATTCTTTTATAAATACACATACAATGTATATATATCATCATCTACACCTACTAGCTATAGTAATGATTTGTTCAAGCTATCAGTATATGTAAACTTGTTTTCCCTTTTAATGTACAAATGACACTTTTAAAATGCAATGAAATTCCATTTGCATAAAATCAGGAGGGCAAGAAGAACAGAAGCCTGGATAATATAGAATTTTTAAAGGTTATAAAGGGCTCTAATTTTGTCAAAATTCATGTAAGAGTTATGGGCCTTGGTCTGTTTGTGTCTTTGTTTCATTTTACACCTTTTTCCAACAGTATTTCAGTCATATAGGCGGGTAGTTTCCTAACCATAGTTCCTGGAGAGTTTAACCAGTACTAGACTACCTTCCTCCGCGCTAAACTACCAAAGCATCTCCTGGGGATCGAACCCATGCCAGAGAGGTAACTGGATTAGAAGTCATCGACTCTAACCCCTCGACCACGGAGGCGGTCCTTGGTCAATGACCTATCATGCTCTTAAATAAATATGTAAGTTTCAAACCATTCCCTGGAGTACTGTTTGGAGATACCAAAGCTGGCACCTTGGTGAGTACAATAGCTCTCCCTATTCTAAATAATGATAAAATTCTTGATCTATTACGGCCATTAAGCATATGAAGCCAGACAAGTTTCAGATAAGGGATAATTACCATGAGAAAGCATACAGTCTTTTAAGGGCTGCAATCAATGCATAAACTTCATCTTCATCAGGTTGCTCTCCCTGTCAAAAGAAAAAATATTTTTTTTATCAAATAAAATCAATTTTAACTAGGTTTCAAGTCGCAAGTTTTAAGACACCGTTCAGGTAATATGACACTTTTCAAGCTTTACCAGTATAGGAAATGAAGGTGACATCTCAAGTTTCAGGCATAAGCACCAGAGTTAAACCTGTGACCTTCCATAAGCTGGGATGTTTAACTTCTTCAAAGACTAAATTACAGAGCGCATTACTGGATTTGAAGTCAGCAAACATAACCCTCCCGGCAACGGAGAACCCTGAGTCGTACTTGATAAAATATTATATATAGTATATATTAATCAGAATTAGTTGAAAATATACATCGCAGGACATCAGCTCTAATGGTGTGTCAATGCAAACCATATACAGCAGAAACAACCACAAAAGGTGTTAAGTTTAAACTGGAAAATTAGTTCTATATCAGTTCATTCTATAAAATCAATTGTATCTTCACCATTTATTAAAGCTACATTTTAATTTACCTCAGCAAAGAAGTCCTGCATTGCTTCTTTGAATTTCACCACCAGGCTGTCAATGAGTGTTTTTCTGGCAACATCACATTTACCACTGATAGCGTAAGCCTCGTCACACAAACACTCAAAACATTTAGAGCATGATTCCAGTACTTCCTGATCAGTATGCTTCTCTACTATCTCATGTAAGTATCTCAATAAGCTCTCTAAATTCTGAAACACAATACATTTATTTTAACATTTAACCTGCTCGAACCGAAGTAATGCCTATGCAACCAGTATAGACCCTGACCAGCCTGCACATTTATGCCATCATATCAGGGCTTCAAATTGATATCAGCTCAATTTTTGTATTTTATTTTAAAATCTCTTAAATTTTTTTATTTTTTTTTTTGGGGGGGGGGGGGGGGGTTTAAGTCACACAAACAGTAGATGTCATATGGTGACATTCCTGCTTTACTGGTGGATGAAGACGTCAGGTGCCCCTCTGTGCATCATTTCAGGCACAGTCACCTGAGTAGAACCACATTGCCATGGTCTCCGTTGGACACAAATTGTCACAGGGTGAGAGAAATATGCAGTCTGAGACTTGAACCCTGGACCTTCGGAATACCATTCCGTGGCTCTACTTGACTGAGCTTTCCGCCAACTTATACATCCTCTATCATAAAAAGTGTTCAGTTCTAAACCTTGACATATAGCAGTAGGATAATCCCAAATTCGAATCAGGTTATCAAGACTATAATAAGCTAAATAATTTACCTTTTCCTGTCTACTGGAGGTGTAAATTTCTAGATCAAAGTACTGGGGGATCTGTAGTAGATTAGAAACTTTCTCTGGATCCATCAAGTACTGAATTAAAAAAAAAAATAGTTATTATAATAACATGCTGTTTTAATATCATTCTTCAACACTATTTTCAATCCCTATTTTCCAATGTAAAAACAATCCAAAATTCTAACAAGATGGAAAATAACACTGACTACAAAACTTTCATTAGGAAGCATAATTATGTAAGAATCAACTTTCACGATATCAAAATTAATAGAAAAGTGATTAATAAAATTATTTTTAAACTTTGTTTATCTGTTACATGTATATGCTGACTTTTTAAAACACATTTTTGGTCAAATCTTCAGTCAGTCAACCTAACCAGCTTTCCTGAATAGTAAAAGCAATGTAATGCTATATATCTTTTTTCCCCAGAAAACAGGTTTAAACTTCATACAATGTTAGGTAAGTTCTTTTTTAGCTATGTGAAATCCTGTCTTAACATTTTGTCCCCCCCCCCCTCCCCCAGATATTGAATTTAATGACAGGGAAATAACAATCTAACCTTCAATAAGAGCTGTGGAAGCGCTGAAATAAAATGTTCTGTCAACTTTGTCTTGTCATCTTGTACTGACTGCTTCTCTTTTGCTGTTAACTAATTTTTAAATAAAAAGCAAAACAAACATTTATTTATTATTTTCTTTTCCAAAGCAACATACCAACAAATTTCAGGTAATTTTCTCCCAATCTGTTTGTAACTGGGAAGAGATATGATGATACTCATAATTCAGTTACGCAGAAAACTGGATGTGAATTTATTTATTTATGTTTCTTAAGCTACATTTATCTTGACCTTGATTTTTAGAAGATTTATTTCACTCATCTGGAGGCATGCCCCTTTACATAAGAAATCAAATTGGCAAGCTTCTATTAAAGTTGATCTCAAAAGAAATCTGTAATCAAAACATATACTAGATGACTTCTTTGGATTTCTGTCGGTTGAGTTCAAGTAAACAACCGATACCATTTGGCCAACGTGTCTTCCTCTCAACACATGGACATTTTTTAGTTTAAGCTATATTGGGGGAGCCGACTTCAGAGACATGCAAATATGCTTCAGCACAATCCAGCTTACTTAAACAAGTTAAAACTAACTTTCTATGTCTGGACATACCTTTTGTTTACCATGCCCTCTACCAACAGGGGATTCACCAGTGGCTGCCTGTTTTACACAACATACCATGATCTCTATCAAACTAGTTTCCTGCTTGTCATCTAGGGCTGTGTGAAATAAAAATCTTATTATTATACTTATTATTGTAAATCCCTGGGCACTTTAAATGACTAGTAGATTATCATCTTGTGGGTCTACACTGCCCTGTATTTACCTCTTATTACTAGGTGCTCTGCTCTTAAAGATCATGTATGTTGGGATCAAAGTGGTTAACCATACTAAGTGAAATTAAATATAAGTACACAAGTATGCAAATAAAACTCAAACATCAAAGAATATGTAAAATATGTATTGCAAATATTTGTGCATATTATATGTAATCATTACAATATATGCATTTATTTCTTACTTTATAGAAACTTTATAGAAAACAAATTTCTAATTACCTCCCCTTATCTACATGAAATGTTAAATTCGGTAATATCTTTATAAATAATGCTTTTTGGAACTTACAATATTGATATATCTTAATTTGAGCATCATATTTATGACTTAAAACCATAAAAAATTGTGTTACAGGATCTTTATAAAGTAAGTAAATTGTGTAAGCTTAATTTTTGTTTTTTTTAAATTGTCTGTTTGGCAAAAAAAACCAGAAGTTTCTCTTCAATGTCTATTATCCAAATTTATAATTTCATCTGTCATAGCAACAGCTTTATGATTAGACTTTCAATAAAACAAATGAGCCGCGTCACGACAAAACCAACATAATGGGTTTGCGACCAGCATGGATCCAGACCAGCCTGCGCATCCGCGCAGCCTGCGCATCCGCGCAGTCTGATCAGGATCCATGCTGTTCGCTTACAGACCCTATAACAAGTAAAGAAACTGATAGTGAACAGCATGGATACTGATCAGACTGCGCGCATGCGCAGGCTGGTCTGGATCCATGCTGGTCGCAAACCCATTATGTTGGTTTTGTCGTGACGTGGCTCATATTATGATAATACACATTGATACCTTCTTCATTTTTGCCTGGTTCTTCAAGGAGTAGATCAGTCATACATTCCCAATCTTTCATCATTGGATTGATATCCCACAGGCTGTCAACAAGGTATGCTCCATGTTCGTGTAACTGAAATAATACCATAGTGAAGTAGAAGTGTATCCAAAGCTTGGTGTGACTGTATGGTCAAACCCATATTATAACATATTGCGATGTTTTTAACCCAAATGGCAACCTAGCACAACATACATTACACTAGTCACTTTTATTTTTGAATCATACTTACCATATTTGGCAAAAGGAAGCATATACTATTTTACTGTTACATGATAAATTAAGAACATTGCTTAAAAAGTTGCTAACAATTAGTGCAAGCATATCATAAAAGAATTCTTATATTAATAATTAGTTCACACGATCTTTAAAATGTATACATGAATTAGACTGCCTTGATTCATAGATTGTGTTTCATCATTCGTGTACAAAATTTCTCTTTAATATCAACCTGTAAACATTATTATTATATATATCTCATTTCAAGACGTATAAATGAGGTAGGTGACATATAGGCCCATTGAGCCGGGTGTTCTAATAATTGTCTTCATTATTGTATATTGTATTGATTATAACAAATGTCAATTTAATAAACAATTTACTTACTTGCATATATGCAGTGACTGAAATTTAATTATGAGGCACAGTAATACAAAAAGTTTAAAATACTTAAAAAAGGGCTTTTAATGGATACTGGCCAATGTTTGAATTTAATGGTTTGTGAAATTCACTGTGGTGTTCAATCCAGAATGTAGTATTTTTTTAACAAAATTTTCCTCTTACCTCACTTTCAATGAAGAATTGAACCAGATCTCTGATGAGAGGTGTATTTGGACTTCTCTTTTTCCCCTTCGCTGTTTTAGCAACAGTGGCATCATCGTCCTCATGTCTGAACAACTTGGCATTCAGAAACTCTCCAGCTGCTTGCGCAACCTGTCAATAATTTCAATGGTGCAAGCATTAGGAAAGTTAAATAAATTATACAATTTATTTTCTTGGTTTGCCTACTTTTTACAATAAACTATTTCTGTTAGAATCAAAAGGAAAAATAGGTTCCTTCAATTTATCACGGATTCAAATTTGGAATCTTTCATTTTGCATGATAAACAAGGAATGTGTCAATAGTACAAGAGTGTCTAAAAGATTCCACTAATTGCAGAGTTGCACCTAGGCTGCACGATTGCGCAATTTGCCCATATTTTATGAAGATCGGGCATTTTAATGAAGTCAATGCTAGCCAAGTTGCAAATTTGACGATCTTTTTAACTTTATTCAGTTTATCTTCATTGTATCTTGAACGCTTCACCCATGTTTGTTTTCACTTGTGATAATGACTAAAATATGTACTAAATCACGTGTAGCAGTCGACTGGGTCAACTCTTGTGTGTATTGTAGTATTAGTCAATATCTTATTTTTTCTATATCCGATGTTGAGCGGACGATAGATGTCAAAAATGCCTAAACGCAAAATAGATGAATTCTTTTCGGTATGTCATATTGTAAGGTAAATGTATGTCCCCCACATTGTTTTCAAATCCCCCACATTTTTCAGTTGAGTGGGGGACAATCCCCCATAATTTTGAAATTCTAGATGCACCACTGTATTTATCAGTCTATAGACACAGTTATTAGGATGGACAAGGACAAATCTTTATGCACCCTATTAGCATAAAATACCAATATTCACTGGTTAATCATAATTAATATATTCATTTTTTTTTTTTATCTGAAATCCAGCTTTATTCTAAAATAGCCTGCATTTTTCTACTAAACTTTGATTAATACCAGTATATGGCTAACATGTAAAGAGTTGTACAAACCTGTCTATGGGATGAATACACCAGTTCATACACATTCTCACAATCTTTGTCACTCAACACTGCATCACCAAAACTACTGCAATTACATATATAACTGATGGTTAGTTGAAACAAATTGCTCAGTTTTTGCAATATTCAGCAAGAATTAAGTTTAAGCAATTAGTAATTTTAAATTCTATCAATTTAGGAAAAGGAACCATGCACTTATTTTAATCATGCCAAAATAAGATGATAACTATTAAGTTTATAAACAATAGAAAACTAAAACAATTTGAGGGAGAGATTATTATGTAATTTCTTGTTTCTCAGAAATAACAAGATTGCCTTCGGAAAGATTTTCCTACCTCGATTTTTTGGATCCCTCCATATTGTGGGCAAGATCATATGAAAACCTTGATGACAACCATATAATAAGACAAACAACTTTTGACATGTATTAAGATTGCTTACTTTAGAATACTGATGACTAATTTTACACCTTGTACCGCCACTTCTGTCTCTTTATCAAGTGTCATTTCCACTATACGATCCTACAAGAATATAACATATCATGATAACTGTTATATCTAAACATTGAGTATTTTTAGTATCAGAAACAAAATATGAGAAACAGACATCAAAAATAGTATTTGAATATATTCAAAAAAGAAAAAGAAATGTTCAAACATTAAAATCCTGATTCATTCCCAGCCCTTGAATTAAATGGACTTTTCCAGTGTTTACAGATTTATGTACATTTGCTAACTTGTTATCCAATTGCTACACTGAGATAGTACATAGTTACTGGTAGACCCGGTTTGCACAAAAGAACACATGGTTATGTTTGTGATACTGTTTGTGAGCAGTTGACCTAGCAATGAATGTTAAAGTAGTGGCTAAATGTTCTGCTACGAAAAAACGGAAAGGTCCATATACTGCACAACTGCTTTTTTAATATATAAATTTGCAGCAGCCACGTTTATAGAAAATACAAACATCCCTACTGTCCAATGAAAATTGTCGTCACAAACATACAGCGTTATAAGATTATAAAGATCCATATATGCGGAGTGAGCGAACATACCTTGAACCTGTTTGTGAAGTACTCCAATTTATGACAGAGATCTGATGTATCATACAAAGGATATAACGCTTTTAGACAACCAAGTCTTACATCCCCAACCTAAAAATAGAACAAAGATTACTCAATTGACATTATTTACAGTGCTTTTTCAAGTTAAAGGCACGGTGGTCACAACATTATTTATCTTTCTCATGTTAAACTAGTGTTTACACCTCATAAATGTAACATTTTGTTTCCCTTATAGCCATCACTTTTTGTATTCCTTATAACATTACAGTTAAAAATCCTCATAAACTGTAAAACATTGTTTTTCTGTAACAATATTACAATAAATATCTCTCCTTCATAATAAAAATTGAATTCCTCGCATCCTCTTAAGTTTGTGTGTTTGTTTGTTTCATTTTACGCCTTTTCCCAACAGTATTTCAGTCATATAGGCATATAGGTAGTTTCCTAACCATCGTTCCTGGAGAGTTACACCAGTACTAGACTACCTTCCTCCGTGCTAAACTACCAAAGCATCTCCCGGGGATCGAACCCACCCCAGAAAGGTAACTGGATTAGAAGTCATCGACTTTAACCCTTCGACCATGGAGGCGGTCACATCCTCTAAGAATTGCCTCCATATTTAATAAAATAAAATAAGTCACTATTGACAAATTTTATTACTGTTAAATTCTTTTTTATACAGACAGTAAAACTGCCTACATTTTTGTTTAAAATTATTTTCTAATAATTTAATTGGATCAAACTTTCGCCCCAAATGTGAGATAAATCATTTAATCCAGATAAAATGGTTTAACCTTATAAACAACAAACCTTATCATATAAAGTCCAGCCAACATATTTGAGGTAACCATCATCAAGGAACATGTTGGGATATTTCTTCATCCATACTCCAATCTCCTTCATACAGATTGACCTGATCTCCGCCTGTGTATCCCTACAAAAAATATTAATACTTTTTGCATTTTTTTTCCATGGGTTTTACATTGCACAAACATTAGAGGTGAAATGGCAATTTTACAGCTTTACTGTTGGAGGAAGCACAAGCAGGCACCTGAATAGAGTCACAGTAAAATAGCTAAAAGCTTTCTCACATGAAAGAATTGAAAGTCCCTGGCTTTATTCAAACCTATAGCAGTGAAGGGCAAGAGGTTTGAAGTTAACAATCCTTTACCACTTGGCCTCAGATGCCTCTTATATAAATTGATTAAAACATTTTTTGTTACCAATGCTTTTACCTTAATTCACAGTCATACTGATACTATAAATATCAACATTCCAAAATTTGTGATTGTTATGTGAGGAAAGACCTAAGGTGATCTTTGATGCATTACTTGTATAGCAAGTTTGAATGTGTCTAAGTGGAATCTACAAAATTTATGAAATCAGCTCCTTTGCTTCTTGATAGGAAGTTCCATGAAATATGCATACTTATTTTGTTATCTTCCCAATTTAGTATTTTGATACAGAATTCACCTCCCATTAACATTCGATTAATCGAAATACAATGCAAGACATGTCCATAACACAAACTAAGCAATGAAAGGGTTAACCCTGAACCCGCGTTATTTCATAAATAACCTTGTTTAGATCCCATTATCAATGTTTTGGGATATAAACATTGAACTGTTCAGCAAACAATACAGAGCCTGGTCAGTGTGTATGGATATGCAGAATGGCTTGGCTCTAAACTGAAGGTAAAGATAGACAGTAAGATATGAGCTTTTCCTACCACAAAACATCAAACAACAATATCAGAGGATTGAATTTACTTTTGTTTTTAATTCTAGATTTTAACGTTTTTGGCCTTGTATCTCTTTACCTGTATCTATGGACAAATACTCCTTTAAAAATGTATGTCAGCATATTTCTAATTTCAGCTTGATTTTCTTCCAATTCTTGACGTTTGACTAGGAGTAAATTCAGACGTTCTGTGGCTTGTTTGTTTTTGGTTTTCTGTCGTTCAGCTTCATACTGTCTCTGTGTGTTGTCCAAATTTATACTGAGGTTTAAAGCAACGTCTACGAGGGCCGTCATTAGTTTCATCGCTATAACATGACAAACAAAATGAATATTCATTAAAATCTATTGTCACTCTACACTAATAGCACGCTAAGGACTGTTAAAATCTCTTCATTTAAGTAACATTATGGCCATCCAACTGTAAATCGTGGGTACACAGATAAGAGTCAAAATAACTCTAAATTTTGCCATTATTGTAATCACTTTTGTTTTTTAAATGCAAAAATAATCAATAATCCGCATGATCCAACAGAAATTTCTATAAATATTGTTTTGAATGATTGGAAGCATTCAATTTTTAAAGAGTGGAGCAGTCTTTTTTCAGTTCAAGTAGTTTTCATATTTTATCCTAAACACTGTTTATTATCAATTATTGGTCAATCACCATGAAAAAAGTCAATATTTTGAAATATATTACTAAATAATTCAACACAATTTGATTGCAACTTGATATCACTTTAACAAATGATTAAAGTTTAAACTATTCTTATATTTCTTCATGGAACAACAGGAAAACCTGCAGAAATTTAAAGCTAATGCTCTCATCAAATAGTTTTGATTTCATAATGCAAACAAAGACAAGGTGTTGGTAAATCATCATTTTTTTTAAATAAACAGAAAGGAATATATGCTTCTTAAATCAAATGATACATTTTAGATTTCAAACCCCTTTTTACTTTTAAGCGATACAGTTTAGACCCCCCCCCCCCACATTAAAACCATTATTTAACAAACATTACAAAGACTTGTACCTATTGGCATTTGTACCTACCTGCCAATGTGCTTGTGTGTCTGAAAGCTCTGACCTGTGAGTCAGTAAGTCCAGTTAATAATGATATGACATTATCCATCATGTACTGGTCATAAATGATACTGTACTGGCACTGTCGTACAAGAACCTGCACAAACTCACAGTAATTGGGCTTAAATTTCTTCCATGACGGACCCGTCATAATGAGGGGATAATCTCCACTGTCCTATTTTGAAAAAAAAATTTGAATCCTTTAAACAAACATGCTTTAAGACATATATATTGATGCATAACAGAGGTTGTTTGAATTCTAGCTTTTCTTTGCACGAAGTCACACAGACACTGCCAAGGTCATATGGCTAGTTTCGATCTTATCTGGTAGAAGTAACTCTAAGATGCCCCTCCAAGCATAACATGTGCATGAACTTCAGGCACAATAGGATCCGGAGAAGAATCTTTGTCTGTCAGCTAGACAAATAGAGCTATCTCACACAAAAGAATCCAAAGACCCTGGTAAGATTCATATCTCGACAGTAGGTCTACCTTACAAGCTTTCCTGGATATCGAACAAATTCCATAAGTGACAGACTACTAATCCCACATGATTTCTGAATCAGTGGTGACAGATAAATGACCACTAGAGATTAATTGTCAGGAAGAAATGTAGCTTCACCCATTCAAAAGGCTAGCCTTTGAATTATAATAAATGTAATGCTCTGCTAATAGAGCTAAGCTTGCAGATTCAGCAGATTATCAGTGCAATCAAAACTTAACAGATCAACAGACTAACTTGACTTTTGGATGTTGGTATAAACATATTTATTATTCCTCGCATGAATTGAAAAAAAATTTCATCAAGAATTAGTGAAGACACTGCGTATTCAATACATACATCCAATTAAGACGTATAATGTAAGTTAATCAAATAGAAACTGTGTGATATGTCTGGTTAATTACACCATCATATGAATACCAGCATATTCCAAGTTTCACATTCAACTCCTAAACTTTATAAATTCCCATGATAAACTAAATACAACACTAATCTCTACAGTATCAAATACATATCAATTTTCTGATGTTTAATTAACATAATTAGTTTCAAAGTTAGATAGATTCCAACATAATCGTGATAGTAAATACCAGCATTTTGAACAAGGATGGAAAGAGTCAGTTAATAAGCAATTTAAATATCTATTTCCGCATTTAAAACAATACACAATTAAGTCCTGCATCTTCCATATTAACATTTAAACGAGCAATTTTATGAAAACATTTCCTATCCTCAAAAGCCTACATGCTTGTCAATTGTGTTATTTAAAACCCAGTAGACTATGTTAAAGTCAATGACATTGAGTGAACTTAAAGTGAGTTGGCCTACAATGGGCACATTTTTAATAGGTATTTCAAATATTGTTTTTTTATTACTGGACCAGAATTATAGTCATATATCTAGATGCAAATATTGTGGTGAGTCGGACATTTCTCCTTTACCATACCTTTACCATACCCTGTAAAGTGATTAGCCGAGTGATTCACCAGTATACAGCCAGACTAGCCTACACATCCATGCAGTCTGACCAGGCTCTTTACTGTTAGTTACTTTATTTTTACATCAATGATATTCAAATCCCTTATCCTTTAAATGGACTGTTCTAAATTCAAAGCTTGGCTAATCCTAAAACACTAATTCAATAGTTTACTGCCAAATTATTGTATTTGTGGGGAATTAATTTTCGTGGTTTTCGATGGGTCAATCCACAAATTTAAGATTCACAGAAATTTCATTTTGTCTGCTGTGAGATTATTTTGCATCACATTATTTACATTTTGCCTACTGGATAGACAGTCAATGAATTTAAGAACCCACGAAAATGTTCTTTTTTGACAAAACCTTGAAATTTCAATCCCATGAAATTCATTGACTAAAAAGAACTATATAAAAACATTTTTTTTTACCTCATCAAATTCTTCTGTCATTTTCCTAATGATCTCTGCATGTTCCATGTTGGAATACATGAACGGAGTTATCTTTCCTTTACAGCCAGAGCACTGTATGAAGAACTGTATAAGCTCAAGTAACGAAGAATCTCTGTCGGATTTATAGTTCTCTATCCAATCATCCACAACAGTCTAGTCAAATAATAATAAAAATTTTAGTCAATTTAAACCAAATAATAAGAATCTCTATCAATTGAAACAAAATAAGGATTTATTTTTAACCAACTGAAACAAAAACAAGAGGGCCATGATGGCCCTGAGGTCGCTCACCTGTATATAGGCCCCCCCCCCCCCCCCCCCCCCCAACGTTACAGGGCCAATTTAACCCAAGGGCTTTTATTTGCACAAAACTTGGTAGACACCCATAAGAAGATGTTTCATGCTTAACATCTAAGCTCTAGCTCATTGGGCTTTTTAAAAGAAGATTTTTTTAAAGTTTTTACTATACACATATAGTTAAAAACAATGACACCCCTGGGGCCGGGCCAGTTTTGACCCCAGGGCTTTTATTTGAACAAACTTTGTAGACACTTACTAGAAGATGTTTCATGCTTAATATCTAAATTCTAGCTATTTTGGTTTTTTTTCAAAGAAGATTTTTTTAAGTTTTTGCTATACACATATAAGGAAAATCAATGAACCCCTGGGGCGGGGCCAATTTTGACCCCAGGGCTCTTATTTGAACAAACTTGGTAGACACCTATTACAACATGTTTGATGCTAAATATCTTAGCCATAGCTCTTTGCGTTCTTTAAAAGAAGATTTTTTAATTTTTTACTATATGCATATAGGAAAATCAATGACCCCCGGGGCGGGGCCAATTTTGACCCCAGGGCTTTTATTTGAACAAACTTGGTAGACACTTATTTAGAACATGTTTCATGCTAATTATCTTAGCTCTAACTCTTTTGGTTCTTTAAAAGAAGATTTTTTAAGTTTTTACTATATGCATATAGGGAAAATCAATGACCCACTGGGGCGGGGCCAATTTTGACCCCAGGGCTTTTATTTAAACAAACTTGGTAGACACCTATTAGAACATGTTTGATGCTCAATATCTTAGCCATAGCTCTTTGAGTTCTTTTAAAGAAGATTTTTTAAGTTTTTACTATATGCATATAGGGAAAATCAATGACCCCCGGGGCGGGGCCAATTTTGACCCCAGGGCTTTTATTTGAACAAACTTGGTAGACACTCACTAGAAGATGTTTCATGCCAAATATCTAAGCTCTAGCTCTTATGGTTTTTTAAAAGAAGATATTTAAAGTTTTTTCTTTCGGTTGCCAAGGCAACCAGAGTTCTGCATGGAATTAAATTCTTTGAACAATTTTTAAAGGTGACCACCAAAGGAACATTCCTGTGAAGTTTGGATGAAATTGGCTTAGTGGTTTATGAGGAGATGTCATTTAAAGTAAAAGTTTACGGACGGACGCCGGACGAAAAGTGATCACAAAAGCTCACCCTGTCACTTTGTGACAGGTGAGCTAAAAAGATTATTTCAATCTTGTAAATCCAATATTGTCAGTAGAAAATGGAAAACTTACTAAGTTTGTTTTCTTTTATGCCTGGTTTTAAATGATACTAATTAATGATACTAATTTAGAGTTAAAAAAAACAATGCTATCCAGAATTTTCAAAGTGCCCAGTGAAAATTTAAGCGTGGCTAGCTTAACTAGCTTACTGGAGCTTATGTAGGTAATTCAAAAAAAAAATCAGTGAATAACAAACCTGTAGAGAAGCCCTCCCTGCCTTGACTATCTCAAACAAAGATCCGCCACCTTCTTCCTCTTCAACGTGAGCAGCTACACGACCTCTACCCCTACCACCACCTCTACCACGTCTTGATACCTGTCATAACAATATAAACATATAAAAACATATTGACCATCAGTTTAAAGCAGCAAGCCTCCCAAGTTTTTATTAAATTCTTAAGAAAACTTGTATTAAGCTGTATTAAGCTATATATATGCTGGAAAAATTAATATTTTCTTAAAATCGAATGGCCCCTCAATGATCTTCCTCCTTATAATACAACAATGGCCTCCCAATTGAAATTTTCTATAAAATCATGTATTTTTCTCAAAAACCTGAACTCTTTCCGGTCCCCAAATTAGCAATGCTAGCAACAATTTTTCCCAAAATCATGAGGCTAAGAAGAGGCTAAGGCCTCTTCCCAATTAAGTGTGAAAAAGTCCCCGTCCATTCATAAAGTAATATCTAAATGGTTGAAACACTATTTAAAATAGCAGCATAAGTTAGTTCTGAATCATTCTATTCTATCTATGTACAATATTTATGTGTGATAAATAACTGAGACATTCTATGTTACAACTCTTTTGAGAATCAACAACTATCTGATTTTGCTGTTACTAAATTCTATACAAGATATTTCATTAGATTATAGATATAGGATAATACCATTTAAAAATAGTTACAATGAGTAAAAATATATTACACCTACACAGATTAAACCTAGCAAAATAAATTTCTTTTACCTCCTGTAATACTATAGCAGGGGAGAATTTTGGTGACAAAAAAGTAAATGCGGCGGTATTGAACAAAGAAAAATATTTTTGTTCCCTCCTTTAACAGGTATCTACTACTTAGCAAGAAGCTGGTGTGTAATATACAAAATGTCCAACTTCTGTTTTATATACGAAATAAATAAGTAAATGTATCTGCAGAGTTTACAGCACAAATTTTACAATGACAGATTGACAGTCAGTAGTAGTTTGAAACTAACCGTAGTTCCATCAGTTTTCTTTTTCCTGCCACGGCCGCTGGTCAGAGGACGTACAACTGCCATTTCCTCATCACTGTCATTATCATGATCATTGTCCCTGTAATATGGTAAATTACAAAAATTTTATGGTTCTAATTTTTTAAGAAATTATTAAAAAGTCAACTTTCAAAATCAAAGATTACTCAATTCCACAAGTATAAAATTTAGAATTAATTTTTCGAGAACACTAATTGCTAATTGCACTCTTAGCTATGATAGTATAAGACATTCTATTATTTCAAAATTGGGAAAAAAAAAAAAAAAAAAACATGAAAAAAAATACAACCAGTTGTTGACAATTATTTCTTCAAAATTTGGGAGAAAATATAGCTCATTACGAAATGTAACAGCATCAGTCTACTTACATGGATAATTCAGATCCAGGCTCTGCCATACTTTGTACTGCATCATGGGCAGCTCTCCTGGGTCGTACCCCAGGCATCATCAGTCACTTAAAATCATATAAAAACGTTATTATTACAACATGCTATATTTTGTGAATATATAAACAAAACTACTCCTTGACAAGGCTTTCATTTTTATCTGAAGCAACAGATGTGCCAAAGAAAACATTGAACCAATTTGGCCAAGGGTCAAGTGGGAGATTTTGATATACAGGCTGAAAATAAAACCGATTTTAACAGCATTTTAATCGAAGATACAGTGTTTTTTTTCCCTTATATAACTGGTACCGGAAAACGGCACCGTTCCCAATAGAAAATAGACAGCAAATTTCCCAATTCATAAATGATGACTGATAAATTCCCAAACTAACGATGAAAATTTCCTCAAAAATCCGCAAATCTAAAGGTAAACAAAAACAGTAAAGCCATTGATAAGTGATATACGATAAAAACCAAGTATAACCACTGTCACATGAGTGATATTTGTTCCCAGTTCATTTCGTACTTTTAGTGTTTCACACCTTAACATTATCTTTGTACATTAGTTATGACTATTAATTTTTTTTTCAACCTGAAGTAGCAAAAATCAGCGATTTTTTTCCAAATTTTCAAAACAACCTGAGGCTTACTAAAGGGGAAAATATAGCACAATATATTAGAAAAGGGGGAAGCCTGAAATCAAATTCCAACAACTGGAAATGAGATTTACCCACACATTTTATGAAAAATATTAATCTCAATTCAATTTAACATGCATGGACAGCATGGTACATAGCAGAGGCTATATATAGGGACAAATTTCTGTCTTTAAGCTGATATAAGTCAGATGCTCTTAAGTCATGGTTCTGGTAAGGAAGAGCATGAGACATTGTAGGGGAAAATATTAGCATTTTTAGGGGAAAATATACATATTTTGGGCTAGGGGAAACAGCCTTTTATTCGGCTGTAAAATACAGTGACAGTGTCCAAAGGACACACGGATGCCCCACTGACAACATATATATGGTATATAGTGAAAAAATCAACAAAGGGCAATAATTCTCTTAAATTTGGTCCTAGCAAAAATCCCTTCCTTTACTGCCATCTACACATTAAGGTTGTTCATCCCTGCAAGTTTAAGCAAAATCTGCCATCCGGTTTAAGAGGAGTTGCGTTCACAAAATTTCTACATAGTATGTAGTGAAAAAATCAACAAAGGGCCATAATTCTGTTAAATTTGGTTGCAGCAAAAATTCCATCCTTTACTGCCATCTACACATTAAGGTTGTTCATCCTTGCAAGTTTAAGCAAAATCTGCCATCTGGTTTAAGAGAAGTTGCGTTCACAAAATTTCTATATAGTAGGTAGTGAAAAAATCAACAAAGGGCCATAATTCTGTTAAATTTGGTTGCAGCAAAAATTCCTTCCTTAACTACCCTACCATCTACACATTAAGGTTGTTCATCCCTGCAAGTTTTAGCAAAATCTGCCATCTGGTTTCAGGAGTTGCGTTCACAAAATTTCTACATAGTATGTAGTGAAAAAATCAACAAAGGGCAATAATTCTGTTAAATTTGGTTGCAGCGAAAATTCCTTCCTTTACTGCCATCTACACATTAAGGTTGTTCATCCCTGCAAGTTTAAGCAAAATCTGCCATCTTATGTAAAATTCCCAATTTGAGTCAAACCAATGGATTTTTCACAATCTGTCCCGTAACGGCACCATTCCATAGCAGGGAAAAAACACTGATACAGTACAGCTGAAGCATTTTTTACACTTACCTCTTTGTCACCATGAACACTTTTACTGCAAGTGAACATACTATAGCCAAAGTGGCAAATCACCTTGGACTGGTTAAAAAAATCATCACAACGGTGGAAAATCACAAAAAATGCATTTGCCATGCATTTTGACAGACAAAAATAGTTAATACCAAAAACACAGTGACTCAAATTTAAAGGAATAGGAATGGATGGATTGATGTCTGTCTAATATAAATATTCATCATTTAAAAAGAGGAACCATGACAGTTTTCCTATTGACGTCAACCCTGTAAGAGAGAAATTCGTGTTTTAAGACACTATTTTTTACTTGAGAAATAAGTTCATGGGCGCCGCCATTTTGGCGTTCTGTCATTCTCGCGAGACAGACGAGACCGAGATTGTGACGTCTTATACCCACTTCCGGTATAGGTGTACACGCTGGTACAACTGAAATATATCTTGATGAAGAACTTATTAATTTTATTGCGTACATTATATATTATTTATGAAAACATCATATGGAACTGAATTGCTTTAATTAATTAATTAAAGACGCTGCGACATTAATAATCATTTGTCCGATATTCAAGCTTGCTGATGATCCCACCACATGATTTAAGCAATGACAGCTTAATTTTCAAAGTTAAACCATAAATTTAATTTGGGTACTATGAGAAACTTCTTCAAATTGACGATATATCCTTTTATTTGTACTTAATTGTCGCTAGACAAGCTGTCCAAATAGGGTACATCGCCGGTCATGTATCTTTTTTTCAGGTAAAATATCAACTAAATCCAATATGCTGAGGACGCGTTTTTCCGCCATTGACGCTAAAAATGAGAATGGCGCAGGAAAATCGGCAGCCAGACTAATATCGTATGAAAACAAAACTGTCCATTAATTAGGTTATTTAGGCACCTAGTCAAAGCTGGTACCAACAGCAACAGGTTGCCCATTCCCCTATAATTACGCATATTCTCTGGTTTATCCAGTTCCCTAAAGCTTTTTTCCACGTTATCTACTTACCAAACTCCTTTCTACTACCGTAAATTTAATCCAATAAAACAAAAAATCACAAATCTATATCTAATATCTTAATATTTAAAATGATTATTGGTAACTGAAAAAAATGTGTTGCTATTCTATGACGTGCTGTAATTTACTACGGTGTGGAACCTAATTCCCCCTAAGGTCATTCAGTTCACTGATGAATCGTAAAAAAATAGATGTCTATTTCGTCATAAGAATGTATGACAAGGGTGATTAACCAATCAGGGCAACATTGTGCATGATCAAAAGGTCTGTCGGCACAGAGGCATACAAATTAAGGAGCAATAAAATTCGTCAGTACACAGTGTGACAGGAATTAGGATCAATTAAAATGGACAATGCGCAATATTAGACATAATTAACTAGTAAGAACCAACAATTGTGTGAATAAATTATGCAAATTAGATTTTTGAGCAGCCAATAAAAATGATTTGCCTGCAGTTAATATTAGGCTACAATTACGATGCGCAGCATCATACGTTGACAGACATGTAAACAATTTACTTTTGAAAAGAGTTGCTTATATTTTTGAAATGTGTACATCAATTATAACATATGTTCACACCTTTAAATTTGAAAGTCAGAATCAAACTGCCAAAATTTAATTATACTTACTATTTAGAACACGTTTTAGTAGGGTTTTTATAATGGAAGTGGCTAGCGTACGGGCCCGTACGGCTAGCCAAAAGTTTTAGCCGTAGCCGTACGTGAGTCACATACGACTAGCAAGGACACACTGTATTGGCTAGCCGTACGGCACTTTTTAAAACTGTATGGAAGTCGAAAATGCATATGTTATTTTATGACTTTAAGCGAGGATTTTAACCAAGAAACAGTATAAATTGTCTTCGGATGTTAACTTTTTAGAGATTAATCGCCTTGATCGCTATATATATATATATATATTATATAAATATATATATATATATATCGATCTTTGTCATCGAAAGATGTCGAGAAAAAAATAGCCTTTGCTTGCATTTACACCAATTGAAATAGTTTACAAAATTTTGATAATAATCCTTTTTTGTTTCATTTTTTTAAGTTTAATTTTCAACACCTTTAATATGAAAAAAAAAACCAACAAACACTGAAAATGATTGTTGTTAGGCTCTTGATAATTGCGACAATTACCGAAGGTACTGTATAGAAGTTTGTCCATCAAGGAAAGTTTGCATGTTCCGTAAAAGGCATTCTAAAATTCTATTGTCAGTCCCTGGATAGGTTTTAATTAAGGCTAATTAATTGATTGACTGTGCCTTAATGTTCGATATTTATCTACTGTTTTTAAAATTAAATAATTATTTTTGCATTTTACCGTTTTTTGTTTTTTTCATTCAATGTTCTTTTTATTTATTTATTCCACTCCGATCATTTTTTATTCGATCAATGTGCTTAAAATTAACAAAAATGATTAAATAATTCATACAAATTAAACAACAAATGATAAGCATGAAAATCAACAATTTTATAACGTTCGACTTCCATATAATTTTGAAAGGTGCCGTACGGCTAGACAATACAGTGCGTCCTGGCTAGTCGTTCGTGACTCACGTACGGCTAGAACTTTCGTAGCTAGCCGTACGTTTCTTTATTTTTTATTATTATTTTTTTTTATATTGTTACGTATTTTGAACCATAAAAAATCTCCTCTACACCTCCTGTGAAAATTAAATTGTCTGGTCAATACTTCATTATATTAATATTTCCTTACGATTCAACTAGATTGATCATGAATATAAAGATGTGGGGAAATGACATCACGCGCACCTGTTTTTACACGGCCAATACACAAACATGGCTGCGCTTACTGATTTGTAGAAATCGGTGATTTAGCGATTGAAATTTTGTAATAATTTGTTTAATATTATTATTTGGCGGCAGAAAATTTGCAGATTTATTATTTATAGTATTCTTTTTCTGAAATTTAGTTTTTATTCTAACCTTGTTTTTCCCTTTAATATAAAAATTTACTGGTCTATTACAATTTGCTTTACTTAATTACATTTGTTTATATACTTTCAATAAATAATTTTCGACATAGTCTGTAATCTTCAATTATGTTGCAAGAAACATCATTTGGATTGGGAGAATCTAACTCGCTCTGCTGGGCGAGTTTGATTAACTTCTTTCTCGCCTTACCACAACTTTCACTAGCAAATGCAAGCAGCGAGTGGATCAGTTGAGGCCTGGGTGCTGTGTTCTGACATTCATTCATTTTTACTGAGAGACTAAAATCTGGAAGTCAACCTCCTGTATTGGGAATCAGGATCTGGGTCCAAATATTGGGATTCTTTTTAATACCGCCGGGATATCACATAAAAGTCTACCTATCTACCTATTCTTAGGGACACTCTAAATGCGCTCTGAATTGCTGAATTGTCACCTCTAGTTCATCTGATTTGTAAATATTTTAACTGCGTATTATATGTCCAGCAAATACACTACATATGGCAAGTTATATATTATATAGTAAACTGGTGCTGGATACTTATTTTGTTCTTGATGATCAAGGGGAGATTATTTAATAATAACTTGACCATCATTGCTAAGACAAACATGCCCAACTTCTGTATGGTACATGTATTTATGTTACTGGGTAAGAAAAAAGGGGAAGCTTGATCGGCACTTGACCCTGGGACCGTGTCACCCTTGGGATACTGTTTCGCGGCTCTACCAACTGAGATATCCGCCGCTTACACTGTTACACATCTTCTCTCCTACTAACTTTACTTACTTCATCCAATCCAGGGTAGGGTCGCGAGATCAGAAATCTCTTGTAACCCCCTCAAGGGCTGACACCCAATAATTATTTTCCGACAGTATATAATTTGTTTATCATAACTTTATCGAATCTAAATTATAAGTCAACAGTTGTTTTGCCTGGTGACATTTATCCAAATTTTATATCCGAAATTGCATACACATGGTGCATTTTTGTAAATCGTCTATAAAATTCTAATGATTAAATCAAAGTTATACATGAAAGATAACAACTCAACTAAAATGAAAACAATATGAACTATATAATTATCGTCTTTAAGTTGTTTTAGAGGACAGAAATTTATTTTGTCTACTTTGTCTTTTTGTGTGCCAATTTTCAAGAGGGAAATTAGCACATTTTTGCAATAAAATCAAACAAGCATGAATTGCATATGATCGATTATGGCATTGCCAATGTTAATATCACCATAAATAAGGAAATTATGGTTATTATATGCTTATATTTACCAAAATACTGTAACTTGGCGGGAATAATTTATTTTCCAAAAACCGGAAGTTTATATCACGTGACAATAAAGTTTAATCAGCGACACTAATGCAAAATGCGTAATTGTTACTTCTGAAATGATAAAAATATTAATTTATGAAAATTTAATTTTGATAAACATAAATTATTCAAAAGGCTTATTAACTGAACACACTACTTTTCAACTAATCCTCACTTATTTCTATCTAAATTGATATTTAAGCTAGAAACATATGTGTAGAGCTCTCTGTCCTGTTGTTTTATATAAAAATACCTCCTTTACATCGAATTGTTGATATTTATATATTTTTTCATTTTTATCATTTAACATTCATCGCTCAAGATGCTACTAAAAGATCATACTTTCATACATGCCATACTCAAGTCACGTCAGAATACTGTTTTTAAAGTTCACGAGATGAAATAAAATTACATCTTACACACAAACAAATTTTCTTTTTATTTTATGCTTAAAAACAAGTTTAAGTGAAATTGCCTTAATATTTACTTTATTAGCCTTATTTAGTCGAATATCTCATAAAATACAAGAAGTCTTGGGCTGAAAAATAAGTTTGACAATCAACGTTAAATGGCGATGATATTATTCCATTTATTCAAATGATATGAATGATCGCGTGTTTTAATAATAAAACAAACAATTCTAGTAGGAAAAAAGTCAAACCATCCATCCTTATTTCTGTTACTTACGGCTGATTTATATTAGACATGGCTCTGTGAAATGTAAGCGGCCGCCATTTTTAAAAGTTGTGTATTTCACCGGAGGAAAATAATTGTGTTTGATTCGGAGGATATCATTTGGATTTGTTAGTCATACATCTTTTTAGAAGAAAAAAAACGTATTTGAGGATTGTGACAGACAATAGATAAGTGTTGACAGATGTGTAAACATTCAAAAAGCGGCTAGGAAATTGGAAAACATGGAATTTGTGAAAGGCTGTCTTACAAAAGCTGGGTTGGTTAGTGGTTACATATGGCTAATGGCTGTCATTGCTTTTCAAGTTATTAGGCAGTTATTAATCCAGTCTCGTTGAGTACTTTTATATGCCCAAATGTCACCAAGAGCAGATTTACATGTGAAAGGAATTGTATTTTTCAGACTATAAAAATGAAACAAAAATTTAGAGACGGTATTTGGTGATTGATAATTTGAATGAATTGAAGTAATTTTTCTTTTTTTATTACTTTGAAATTTCAGCTTTGCTTTTCTTTAAACAGCCCGACCATGTCAGAATTATTAACAATAATAAAATTGAGGTACCACATGGGTAAATCTTAAAAAAGTAGCCTCATCATTGAAAAGCGTGAAATTATATTTTGATAATTTTCACTGTGAAATTATCAAATATAATTTTCACGGATAAATCAGTAATCCACTGAAAAGAATAAAATAAATCACAATAATAATAAATCATCTTTGATAATATAGCATGGAATGGAAATATTATTAACTAGCTTGTAGCTTTACTAAGCACATCATACCTTTTCAACTAACAATACAAATGTTTTAACTACAATGCTTGCAGACAATTACTCACGAAACAAAAGTCAATTTCAACATTGCTTTAAGGCATTAATCATAAAATACAAAACTTTATACTTCCGTACCATTCACATTGAAATATATCATATTAACTAGAATATACCATGTACAATGGTTTCTAATAGTGTTTTTACGAAAACACACAAGATATTATTGAATAGTTTACCAAGGTGCGTGTCGATCTTAACGAAAAACAAAACATAAGATATTCACTTATGGCTTTTCTTTGCAAATAAGAAATAAATACTATAGCCTTAACACCAAAGGCAATAGTGTTTTCATCAGACTTAAGCTTCGTACAACATTTCCCGAAATGAAAAGTAAATCCATTTATGACATCACTGTAGAAACTTATTCAACACTGAAGTTTCAAAATTGAAAAACAACAAACTAAACGATTCTTTAAAAGTAACATTAATGATAGATAGATAGATAGATACTTTTATTTCCTCCAATATTTGAAGAGCTGAACAAACAATAACAGCAATTACATACAATGTACATAATGTAACAATACAAATATTCGTGACATCTAAATATATGAAAAGAATTTATATAGCATAATTGTGAGTGACTGTAAAGCTTTTTAGAGTGCGAGTTCTAGACGAAACGAAACTCTAGAAACTTCTCTCTGGTAAATGAATAATATATACTTCACTTAAAAACAACACTTGTCTATTATTCGAAAAGTTAGACAAGTTATCTGAATATAAGTGACATAAAACTGTAATTATCAAATAAATTATTATATATATGTTTAGCGAACAGTCACTCGACATTACAATATTAAATTATATATATATACATGTAATATAAAATAGTATGTGAAATATAGATAAGAATTATTCATTAATTATCAACTGATGATATATGATGGATAACCATCTGAACTTTAAACAAATGTTTAGGTTTACGTTTATGAAACAAGTTGTCGTTATAACAACTTTAGCGATTAAAGCGTATTCAGATCAAAATATGCATGACAAATAGCGCAAACAACAAGAACAAACAAGTGATAATAACAAACATAGCGTCATTGTGTCACTGTTGCTACACCTAATCAACTGAACATTTGATAAATCAAACGCAACAGTAGAAAACGTGATTTTCTGGCACTCGCGTATGTTAAGTTTAAGAGCATGTCCATTTGAGTAGCTCTTGCTTGATTTATCCATTTCAAATAATAGTTTAAGCCGACGTCATTAATTATAGTGTTCCATACTGACTGTCTGACTGAATTGTTGACTTGGCAAAAGTTCAATAAATGGTCATTTACATCGTCACAAATATTTTCACACTTTTTACATAGTTCTGTAAACTGACGTGAAACTCTCTTTCCGGCAAGCATAACAGCTACGGCACACATGGGACGTAACTCTGGATGCACTGTTGCAATAATCCAAAGATCACACGGGTGCCCGGACTTTGGCAAATAATCAACATTTGATATAGTGTCTGAAAAGTTTTGGTTTAATCGTTCATTCCTCTGAAATTTCTCTGGAATTATCACATGTAGATGTAATAGTGTTTTCCATTGTTGTTTTGAGTGAAATATGCCGGTACTTATATATATATCTAGTTCATTAAGTAAATTGTATTTTTTGAGAAGTCTGTATATATCAGGTATAAAGCCAGATATTTGACCATCACTATTCAGGTACCTAGTTAAACGTTGTATAAATATTTGTTTGGCTAAATAATGGGCCGGAAGTCTACACAGCTGCCCGAAAAAGACAAGCTTTTTATAATCTATGATTGTCTCTATAGAGTCTATATCTAATGCAGAAAGTGAAAAGTCTGTACTTATTCCAGGTTTCAAAGATTGTATATTCTTTACACAGAAACGATGGGAAATCTCAAGTTGACGTATTTCCCTCTCAGCAAACGTGTGCCAGAGTTCACTCCCATACAATGCCTTCGGAATCACAACGGATTTGTAAATTGTTTTTAAAGTAAGCGGATTAATTCCATTCGGATGCAAACCGCTGTTAAGGACACTAATATACGTTCCTCGTAGTTTAATACAAGCGTCCTGGATTGATTTCTTGGTTGATAAAAAACTATTACAATTAATACCAAGGTGTGTATATTCCACTACTTCATTGACGGTTTGAGGACCTAATTTCCATCGGCGTTCCATATTTCTGTTTCCCGCCTCGTTAAACACAATCACACCACATTTGTTCGCATTATACTCAAAACGCCATTTCACAGAGTAATTATGACAAATTGACATCATTTCCTCCAAACCTTTCCTAGAAAAAGATACTAGAATCATGTCATCTGCCACAGTGGGTGCACATACATTCATATTAAACATACAAAAACCAAAATTACTATCTGTCAATTCGTTGATAAGCCCGTTTATGAAGATGAGATATAAAGTTGGTGAACACTTACTACCTTGCCTGGTACCTTGCATAATTGGAAAACATGCTGATAGGAATCCCTGGTTCCTCACACAACTAGTTATGTTTTTGTATAAATTTGAGAATGTAAGGAATGATGTCATGTCAATTCCAGTTTCAAGCAGTTTATACAAAAGGCCGTTATGCCACACTCGATCAAACGCTTGCTTTCCATCTAAAAAACAAACGTAAAGCTTGCTGCTGTGCTCACGTGAATAAAATACACTCTCGCGCAAAATAAAAGACGTCATTAATGTCCCTAATTGTTCTTGAAATCCACCTTGTTGCTTGTTTATTGTCGAAAGTAATTTATCTTTACAACGTTCTAGCAGAACCATTTCAAATAGTTTAAGAATAGTTGAAGTTAAGGAAATAGCTCTATAGTTATTCGGATCATCTTTCCTCTTATTGCCGCCTTTATGTAAGGTTATAATTATGCCACTTTTCATTGAGTCTGGGATGTAAGCATTTCTCAACATGAAAGTAAAAATGTTTGCAATAATGGGAGAAATAGCTTCACATGCATAAATTAAATGCTCGTAATACACTTTATCTGCTCCACAGGCTTTTCCCTTTGGACACGTTTTTATTAATTTTGTCACACTATCTGGTGTAACTGTAACATGTTTATCTGGGGCATTTATTAGGATAGTATCAGAGACTAGTTCATTTACTACACCATACCAGTTGTCGTCATATAATGGGTTCTCACATGGACTATACAAATTTTTGAAATATGACGCCCACTGCTCAGTCAGATCTTGTGCATCTCTGTAGATATGATCGTTGAATTTTATACCTGCACCTGTGGATATTTTAGCTGAGTTTTTGCGACTCTTGACAATTTTCCAGAACTGTTTTTGATCAACTTCAGCCGTGCGATCTAACTCATGGTCTAGTTTCATAAGGTATTGTTGCACGTGATATCTGTGTGTGCGCCTGAATTCACGTTTTGCAATTTTGTACTGACAGTATATATTATCCGACGGATTTCGAGGTCTTCCATCCGCACACCACGCCTTTCTTTTTTCAATCATAATTTTGTGCGCGTTTTCAAGTTCATGATTCCAGTATGGTTTGAGAAACTTCTTAAATTTTGATTCTGGAAGACACTTAGAGGCATTTGTAATTGATTTAGTTAATTTTCCATATGCAAAATCAATTCCTTTTTTGTCTAACTCACAATATTCTAAAGACATTAATTCAGTATCATCCTTTAATACCTGTTTGTACTGATTAGCGCAATTATCAGTCACACGTTTCCAGTTAATCTTTGGTTCATTGAGAGCGTACTGTAATCGCTCGGTATTATCGTTATCATATAACGGGAAACACAATGACGCTCGTACAGGCCGATGTCGTGATACATTCAGGCAATTATCATCTACAATCTCACAGTTCATTAAAAACCATCCATCCTTATTTCTGTTACTTACGGCTGATTTATATTAGACATGGCTCTGTGAAATGTAAGCGGCCGCCATTTTTAAAAGTTGTGTATTTCACCGGAGGAAAATAATTGTGTTTGATTCGGAGGATATCATTTGGATTTGTTAGTCATACATCTTTTTAGAAGAAAAAAAACGTATTTGAGGATTGTGACAGACAATAGATAAGTGTTGACAGATGTGTAAACATTCAAAAAGCGGCTAGGAAATTGGAAAACATGGAATTTGTGAAAGGCTGTCTTACAAAAGCTGGGTTGGTTAGTGGTTACATATGGCTAATGGCTGTCATTGCTTTTCAAGTTATTAGGCAGTTATTAATCCAGTCTCGTTGAGTACTTTTATATGCCCAAATGTCACCAAGAGCAGATTTACATGTGAAAGGAATTGTATTTTTCAGACTATAAAAATGAAACAAAAATTTAGAGACGGTATTTGGTGATTGATAATTTGAATGAATTGAAGTAATTTTTCTTTTTTTATTACTTTGAAATTTCAGCTTTGCTTTTCTTTAAACAGCCCGACCATGTCAGAATTATTAACAATAATAAAATTGAGGTACCACATGGGTAAATCTAAAAAAAGTAGCCTCATCATTGAAAAGCGTGAAATTATATTTTGATAATTTTCACTGTGAAATTATCAAATATAATTTTCACGGATAAATCAGTAATCCACTGAAAAGAATAAAATAAATCACAATAATAATAAATCATCTTTGATAATATAGCATGGAATGGAAATATTATTAACTAGCTTGTAGCTTTACTATGCAAATAATACCTTTTCAACTAACAATAAAAATGTTTTAACTAGAATGATGGCAGACAATTACTCACGAGACAAAAGTCAATTTACAACATTGCTTTAAGACATTAATCGATAAATATAAGACTTTATACTTCCGTACCATTCACATCGAAATATATCATATTAACTGGAATATAACATGTACAATGATTCATAATAATGTTTATTTTAAAACACACAACATATTGTTGAATAGTTTACCAAGGTGCGTGTCGATCTTAAAGAAAACATAAACAAAAAAGAAAAAGATCTTCACTTATGGCTATTCTTTGCAAAATAGGAAATAAATACTATAGCCTTAACACCAAAGGCAATAGTGTTTTCATCAGACTTAAGCTTCGTACAACATTTCCCGAAATGAAAAGTAAATCCATTTATGACATCACTGTAGAAACTTATTCAACACTGAAGTTTCAAAATTGAAAAACAACAAACTAAACGATTCTTTAAAAGTAACATTAATGATGTTATAAGAATATTCTCAAATATGTTATAGAAACAATTTCAAATATCTGTGTTACAACATAAAATGAATTCGTGCATATAATACCGACAATAAAATATGCATATCCTCAATATTTATCAATAACAATTTCTAACAGTCAGTACATATTGTATCTGTATCACTTAATAGCTCATTTCTCGTTTTGAATGCATAATATGCATACATAGCTAAGTTTGTTATAACATTTTCAGAGCGAGAGCGCATAGAACATTAAATTTATGATAATTAGGGTTTAGATTAGATTTTTTTGTCAATATATCTTTCTCTTATCAAAGACAACTTTTTACAAACCAAAACAAAATGATATTCATTTCCAATTGCTTCGTGACATAATTTACATATCATGTGTTCTCTTAAAATATTCTGATATCTACCTTTTTCAATTTCTAAATCATAGGAGGACAACCGAAGTTTAGCAACAGCATTTCTGAAGTTTCTAATTGTAACTACTGTTTAGTAATATTCATGTTTCGATATTGCATTTAAACTGTCTATACGATTACAATTTAGAACTATCATTTATAATTCCTTGCCATTTTTGTAGATATTGGTCCCTTAATTTTTTTACAAAGGAATATATAGAAAATATCTTCATTATTGACTGTTTGATTATACTAAACGTAACCAAAACCATTCTACACAATAAATTACGTATGCAGTACACCTATTAGATTGTCCCGTACTATCCAAAACAACTGCATAAGACAGCATTTTGATTTTAACTAGTCTGTGCCCGTTCATTTTGAGTATTTTACACCAATATCTTACAGCTCTTTTAGCAGCATTTATAAACATAGGGAATCTGCCACGGTCACATAGGACACCTGCATTATTTTTTTTCTTTCACACATTCATATCTTTTACATGCATAGTTATGCACTAACTCTAGTTGTTCTTACATGTGTATATCCCAAATTTCTGATCCATAAAGTTAAATAGGACTAATTTTTGTGTCAAAAATATTTAGAAATACTTTTGGGGGTAACTGTCCGTAGTCATTTAGTTTAAAATAAACATGCCATTACTTTTCGATCTTTGCATTCCCATTGGAAGCTTCTGGAGTGTGATCACTTCTATAAAAGAGAACACGCGATGTTTCTGTGAAAATGCTTCCTTCGACAATGGTTATATAAGTTCTTTTCGCAAACACAATATTGCATTACATTATAACACTAGTTATCTGCGGATCATTGCAAGTGCTGTTGTAATATTTTTGTTATCACATTATGTTGTAATTTTCATATATTTTATTCATTCGGAATCTTTTCTTTTAGCAGGCTTACTAGTATTTATATACTTTGTAGTCAAAACCATATTACACATTACACGGATACAGTTTTATAATGGACAAGGCGTACTTATAGAATTGATACCCGCCACATACACCAACTCCCCCAAAAAAAACAACAACAACAAAACAAAACAGCATTCACTTACAATCACAAAATACTGTTATTTCTAGAAAATCATACATACAGCAGGCTTCGGCTAAATCTGACACCTAACTTAAATATCCTGTACGTTAGCAGCGTTGGTAGTCCTGTTTGCTCTCTAATAAAATACGTTCCTGATGTAATTCGAGCGCAAGAAGTTTTAACTTAGAAATATATTACTTTGACTGAATGATGCTTTATAAATCAAAACAAGAAAATACGTAACATTAAAGCAGGCTTACCATATATAATCATAATTTAACTCATCCCCGATTTTGTCTTGTTTCATGAAAGCCCATTATATATTTTGCATGTTCAGGAAAATATTCATTTGATGATAAACACTCTTAAAGTGAATGTAATTATTTTGAAAAATATTTTCTGTAATGTTTATGTCCTCTTGTTCTATCTAAAACTTAACAACCTTACGCTAATTTTGGTTTATTGCTTTATTGTTAGAATAAACAAGAGTAAAACATCGAATAAAATCCGTGCACCAGTTGCTGATATTATAAATCTGAGATTAATACAAGAGAGAAGTGTCTGAATCATTTTCACGACTTTATGTTACACTTCTTGTCAGCTAAAAGGATGTTACAGTTTTAATATGATTCGTTCATTGTTGTTATGAATGTGTCACGGTTCAAAACTGTTCACTATATGGGGAAGCGGCCGGATAGCTCAGTAAGTAAAGCCGCAAAACGATATTCCGAGAGCACCGGGTTCAAGTCCCGGTCTGGCTGTACATTTTTCTCACCCTGTGACATTTGGCACCAGACAGGGGACCGTAACTGTTTATAATTCAATGGTATGTAACACATAAAACAAAAACAAATTATGATATAGCGGGGAAGTATGCCACGGCTCAAAACTGTTCACTATAATTATAGGGGAGAAAATGTGAAACAAGCGGCGATAAAGCCACAAGTTCGATCAGGCTGTGCATTTGGGATCTAGTTTCCGGCGATATTCAGGCGTATGGTTTTTTAATTTTTTTCTCATACATTATGTTGAAGTCTATCACCATATCGTAAACTTTCAAAAACCTCGATGCTCATAAATTTGTTTTAGTAACGTAACATTGCATGGAATCTATTCGTATGTAAAACGTCGGCTGTCGCTATCGTTACTATTAAAAGTTTGAATTTCAGTATTTTGTGAATGATAATACATTTTGTATTTTGAATAAAATTTTGCTTTTACAAAACCTAGAGCTATTTCATTATGTTTTATATCATGGTGAATTGCTTTATTTTGATATTATTCATTGAACTGAAACCCGTTAATATTCCAAGACATATTGCGTAGCGCAAGTTACAGAATATACTGATTACTGTTTGCTCAAAATAATCAGAACTGGCACCCATACTAGTTTCAGTGGAACGTCACATAGACATGAAACGTGTCATTGTCTATTGTACAACTGATAAATGATTCACTTATCGTAGTTACCGTCACCGTTTTGTTGAGCAAACTCTATGGAACGCCGTGACTGTCTTATGTAATCAAAGTTTTTGTTATTTTGTGAAACGATGATATTATTTTGTCTTTTGAGCGTGTTAACATGTGCAATTTACATCATGTCTTGTCAAAGGAACATGCTGACTTGTACAAACAACATTTTAACTTGTCAAATGATTATGATGACATGTGCAGACAACATCCTAACTTGTCAAAGTATCGTGATGAATTGTGCAAACAACATGTTAACTTTTTAAAGTATAATGATGACTTGTGCAAATGACATGGTAACTTGTCAAAATATAATGATGACTTGTGCAAACGACATGTTAACATGTCGAATTATTGTGATGACATGTGCAAACAGCATGTTAACTTGTCAAAAAATCGTGATGACTTGTGCAAACGTCATGTTAACTTGTCAAAGTATAATGATGACTTGTGCAAACGACATGTTAACTTGTCGAATTATCGTGATGACATGTGCAAACAGCATGTTAACTTGTCAAAGTATCATGGTGACTTGTGCAAACAGCATGTTAACATGTCAAATTACCATGATGACTTGTGAAGACAACATGTGAACTTGTCAAAGAATCGTGATGACTTGTGCAAATGACATGTTATCTTGTATCATGCTGACATGTCAAAACGTACTGTTAACTTGTCAAAGTATTATGATAACTTGTGCAAATACCATGCTAACATGTCAAAATTCCATGATGACATGTGTAAACAGCATGTTAACTTGTCAAATTATCGTTATGACATGTGCATACAGCATGTTAACTTGTCCAAGTATCATGATGACTTGTGCAAACGACATGTTAACTTGTCCAAGTGTAATGATGACTTGTGCAAATGCCATGTTAACTTGTCAAAATTTCATGATGACATGTGCAAACAGTATGTTAACTTGTCAAAGTGTCATGATGACTTGTGCAAACGCCATGTTAACTTGTCAAAGTATAATGATGACTTGTGCAAACGACATGTTAACATGTCGAATTATCGTGATGACATGTGCAAACAGCATGTTAACTTGTCAAAGTATCATGGTGACTTGTGCAAACAGCATGTTAACATGTCAAATTACCATGATGACTTGTGAAGACAACATGTGAACTTGTCAAAGAATCGTGATGACTTGTGCAAATGACATGTTATCTTGTATCATGCTGACATGTCAAAACGTACTGTTAACTTGTCAAAGTATTATGATAACTTGTGCAAATACCATGCTAACATGTCAAAATTCCATGATGACATGTGTAAACAGCATGTTAACTTGTCAAATTATCGTTATGACATGTGCATACAGCATGTTAACTTGTCCAAGTGTAATGATGACTTGTGCAAATGCCATGTTAACTTGTCAAACCATCGTGATAACATGCTATCTTGTCCAAGTATCATGGTGACTTGTGAAAGCGACATGCTAACTTGTCAAAATTTCATGATGACAAGTGCAAACAGCATGTTAACTTGTCAAGGTATCGTGATGACTTGTGCAAATGCCATGTTATCTTGTCAAATTATCATGATGACTTGTACAAACATCATGTGAACTTGTCAAAGAATCGTGATGTATTGTGCAAAACACATGTTAACTTGTTTAGGTATTATGAGCATGTCATCACAATAATTCGACAAGTTAACATGCTGTTTGCACATGTCATCATGACATTTTGACAAGTTAACATGTCGTTTGCACAAGTCATCATGTTATTTTGACAAGTTAACATGTCGTTTGCACAAGTCATCATGATACTTTGACAAGTTAACATGTTGCCTGCACATGTCATAATGATTATTTAAGTTAACATGCTGTTTGGACAAGTCAGCATTGTCTTTAGACAAGATATGATGTAAATTGCACATGTTAATATGCTTAAATGACAAAATAATACATGTACCATCATTTCAGAAGATAGCAAAAATATTTATAGCATAAGACAGTCACGGCGTTCCATAAAACTCTTTCTTTCATTCTTCCATCTACAATAATGAAATATTTAAGGGACATATTAATCATATAATTTTTAACCCCACGATTTGACAGGTGACACTTTTGTACAGATCCACTATCCAGTGCTACATGCCAGATAAGTGGGCTTTTTGGGAATTTTAGTTTTACAGAAGACTTACATATTTGTTCAAATATTTTTTTAATCTATAAAATAAAAAAAAATCAATATGGGGAGGGGGGAGGGGGAGGCATGACTTACTTCACTTTAGTAGAGCACCACACGTTGAGCCATCACAGTTAACACAGTGTATATAATTATTTCAGTTCTATTTTAATCTTGATGTTTTTCAGATGCCAGTGTTTTGACTGTTTTGTACTGACAGGAAAATATAGCTTGAGGGCAACTGTTTTTGACGGTAACGTGACTTTGACCAGTAATGGCAGTTAAACGGTTACCGTTCTCTTCTGTGACGACAGCCTGTGTTTGATTCTTTTGCTGGCATATCATATATATACATGTAATTTGTGTTCAAGAAAAGACATTTCAAAAACTAGCTTTCTTTAGGGATTCTTATTTTCTCTATTTTATCGCCACATCAGCGTTGTTTGTGCCGTGTGGAGGCTGTAAAAAGTCGCCCCGTACATTCAATCAGAGAATACTTAAAGATCGTTCAGCACGACATTATTGTTGTGCTTCTTTCTATTCGGCTTTTTCTTGTTGGGTGGTTCCAGTATTCCTCACTCGAATACTGTTGAATCACCCTTAGGATATGTGGCCTGCTTTTTAAATTTGTCTTTTGACGTCTTATCTGTGATATGCAGGCTTCATAACCTCTGATCAAAATTCAATTTTATTCAGTTCAGCCCATTGTTTTCTCGTTTATGGCACATGTATTTCTTTATTTGGGGACCATATGCCGCTTTTAATGGAATGGCACTTACGTGTCACATTGAAGGTTCCATGATAACCGTCGTATGAACACATCTGCGGATGTTTCAAAATTCAAAATTGTACCAATTCATGTTAAATGTTGAATTCTGCTGAAGCCGGTGCTTGACAGTACCCAATCAAACGGAGCGCCTGCAACATTTTCAATTTTGCCGTGTTGGACTTTCTTTAGGGATACTTATTTTCTCTATTTTATTTTCAACACAATGTAATGTATGCTTTAAAACACTTTAACTGCCGAGGGAGCTGAATACTTGACTGCTGAATTTATTACTTAAACGGACAGTTCAGATTCCGTTTAAGGAACTGTTCATGTTAAATATTGTTGGATATCAAGATAGTCATTGAAGATGACTTTTTCATCATCTAGTTAAACAAAAAATACACTAAAATATTGCTACTTTATTGTGAAGTATTCTAGACTTTCAGTATTTTTACATTCTGATCAATGAATTATCTTCATCAAAGGAAAATATACATAAAATGCTGAACATAATGGTTAATTGAATGATTCATTCTGGTGGCATATATTATTGGATATTTTACATTCATACATGTATATTGTGTAAAAAAAAGCATTAAAAACCTTAGAGTCATCATGCTGTTCAAGTTTCTACTTTTAACAATAAACCAATCTAATTATAAAATAAATATTTTCGCCAGAAATTTCACTAAATGATATCATGAGACCTTATCAATTTATATGATATTCAAATCAACCTGGAATAATACAAGTTTTACTACATTTCCAATTCATCTCCATATTGCAGTCTCCAAATATTTAAGTTGTAAGGTAAACAACAGAAAACAGTGATCAAATGTTGTGAATTTTGTACACAAGTTATTGGTATATGTCTACATACAGGTATAAAAATATCGAAAAAAGTATGCCCAGTCCAATTATGTCAAAAACCCTCACTGGAGTCTTTTTAAAATCCAGTTTATATTTATATATACTTGAAACTTATCTGTTGAACATATGCTGCTATGAAAAGTAGAAAGACATAACAAATTTGATTTACATTATTTCATCAAAACGTCTAGATGTAGTATTGTCCAAGTTAAGAATTATCCAAAGTAACTTTCTGCTCTTATAAACTGGTCCCAGTCTTTCGAATCTGCTTGACCCTGAGGGGTATACAGGAGAGTCTGGCTCGCTTTTGTTATGCCCCCACAATGTGGGAGCATATAGCGTTGCACTTGTCCGTCCGTCCGTCCGTCAGTCCGTCCGTCCGTACGTCCCGAAATCTTGTGAACGCAACTCCTCTTAAACCGGGTGTCAGATTTTGCTCTAACTTACAGGGATGAACAACCTTAATGCGTAGATGGTAGTAAAGGAAGGAATTTTTGCTGCGACCAAATTTAAAAGAATTATGGCTCTTTGTTGATTTTTTCACTATATACTATGTAGAAATTTTGTGAATGCAACTCCTCTTAAACCGGATGGCAGAATTTGCTTAAACTTCCAGGGATGAACAACCTTAATGTGTTGATGGCAGTAAAGGAAGGAATTTTTGCTGCAACCAAATTTAACAGAATTATGGCCCTTTGTTGATTTTTTCATTAATTACTATGTAGAAATGTTGTGAACGCAACTCCTCTTAAACCGGATGGCAGATTTTGCTTAATCTTCCAGGGATTAACAACCTTAATGTGTAGATGGTAGTAAAGGAAGGAATTTTTGCTGCGAACAAATTTAACAGAATTATGGCTCTTTGTTGATTTTTAGTTTCAACTTGTGGCACATGTAGTCCAAAAAATATTTGACCTAGAGACATAAGATTGACAGAACAGTGGCGTGTGGGGGCATCAGTGTCCTATGGAGACATGGTTAGTTTCTTTCTTCTACTCTGTCCAGGTATACTGAACCCACACACTTGCTAGTACCTTTATTTATTTCACTGATAATGATTATCAGGATTAAACTTTGTTTATGAACCGGTTCAATCAAATCGAGTCTACAATATTTTCAATTTGGCCGTTTTGTACGTACTTTAGGGATTCTTTTTCTCTCTATATTATCGTCACATCATCGTTTTTAAGTCGTGTAGAGGCCGTAAAATGTCGCCCCGTACATATAATCTTAGATGATATGTTCCGATCCTTGATGATCTTTGAACACTTTATTATAATTTGTCGTTTTGGTACTTTATTTTTAAGTTGCTTTCTAGTCTTCAGACTTTCAGTAATGTGCAGGCTTCATAACATCTGATTCCATTTAATTTTGTTTCGCCCATTGCTTTCTCGTTTTGGGTACACGCATTATTTACTTGGTGACCATACGCCGCTTTTCACGTAATGGCAGCTAAGTGTCGCTCTGAAAGTTAAAAAAAAGCTGCCACATGGATACATCTGCAGATGTTTCCAAATTCAAATCTAAAATGTTCAATTCTGCCTAAACCGGTGCTTGATGGCACAGACGGTACCTTGCATTTTAAACCGGTTTGGATGTTTTTTCGGGATTCTTTTGCTATCTATTTTGTCTGCAGACAGCACGCTCAACTTTTCTCAGTGCTTAGTAGTTTTATTATATCAACATAGAAAAGGGAGAAAAATTCATCAAAAGGTGCTAAAATTACCTAACCCTTGATAGTCAATAACTATTTCAAGTTTGTAGTAAATACTTAATTTACAGTGAACATCTGTGATTTTTAGTCTAATAAAAGGTATATAATGCAACCTTTAACATCGTCTACAATTATTGTTAAACTTATTTAGATGTTGCATTATTATGTCTTTCCCTTTTTTATCTTTGGATACAAAGAGAGGAGAGTTGAAAATTTACCTTGCTATATGCCATTTAATTTTCAAAATATTTTAAATAACGGTTTAATTCTTAGTTGTAGATTTGTGTCAATTTGGAATTATGTATTGGTCATTGATAATTTTTTTTTAGGTCAATGAACTGTTCATAGATTTAACACAAACTATCAGTTTCAGACATAAGTTATTTATGATTTTGTGTAAGAAATTTAACCTTTTATTTTTGCTAATTAATGATTGATTTTTTCATCATTTAATGATTTAAGAATATTCCTGTGATTAATCTGAGGATATTTCAACTAATAGCTTAACTAAAGGAAAATAGTATGAAAACATTTGCAAATGAAAATCTTGCTGGAAAAGTGTTATTTCAATTAGATAGCCTTTCATTCGTAGTTTGTAAGATCAAATGTAAGAAAAAAACCGGAAATATAAAATGAATCACAATGACATTATTGTAATTAGAAAATAAAATGCACTTCTGTCTATAGTTTTATGTTTAATAAAAAACATGAGAAATAAATATTCACTGATAAGTATTGATCGATACATTCAATGCGAAAATGAAAATAGAAAATATAGTGTAACCATTAAAGCTGCAAATTATCTACAGTTCTTGTTGATTTTCATGTTTGAAGTGGTTTGCCCTACCCATTAAGATATGTGAAATTCTTACAAATTTCACTCGACAAAATTTGTACAATAAGTTGGTGTCTAAAATGTTTGTTTCCTGTAAATTTTAAAAGAAACATAAAAGAGATACAAAATGAAAAATTTCAATGGCACATTTTTTGTGTATATTTTTGTGAATATTATTTATTCTACTTTTTTGTTCTTCACAATTTGTGTCATGTATTTGATAAAACAATCCATTAAAATACTATATGCAGCAGTTTTAACTGTCAGATATTAATTACTTGAGACAAAAATGATGAAATAGTCATAATTTGGCGGTCATATTGAACGCCATCTAGGATTTCTCGGACCGCACCATGATTTGAGGCTATCACCCTTGATATTCTTACAATGCAGAACTTCTCTTACAGATTCCGCATAAATCATTAGGGGACATTTCATGTACACATAAACCCCCTGAGATACTCTACTATTTAGCGAACAATAAACATGCAACGACAATACATCTGAATAAAGATTCAAAGTAAATGTTGTCATTCCATGTGATGTAATTTTTGATGGAACACGAACGGATTATTGAGTTAATGATAAAGATACATTTCAGTATATTTTGCGTTGAGAATGTGTTAAAAAGATATAAAAAAGAATCGTATCGAATATCCGAAAAAAAAAGAGAAACACAACACCAACAACTCTTTTGATGAACAAATAATATCATAACTATATGCATCAACTCGCCGACAAGACGTGTGATTAAAACTGTTGAAGAAAAGTACGGCGTTGTTTTCTTTTAGATTAAAGTCAGAAATGTTGCAGCTGGTATTCTGTAAGTACTGTTCCTTTTTCAGTTATTGTAAATATCAACTTCCATTTCTCGACTTAGGACAATGATCACGACAGTATGACCTAAGTATAAAACGTACAGGCTTGCGACAATGAAAACACATATCCGTTCTTCTTTTATGTACGGTATTGATATTCATCATTTCTCCAAAAGCATGTTCGGCATTTTCCCTTTCCAGAAGTAGAATATCAGTGGTCAGTGTGTTTAATGCGATGTATCTATTTATATCGTCATTTTTCTTTTCATCACGTAAGGAGATTTCGTTGTTGCTGAGCAGGTTTGAAAATTCTGTAGCAAATGCAATAAAGTCATCTTTCAAAAGTTCTGAAAAAGAAGAGGGAATATGATGTCATAAACATGGAGAATAACTTGCTAAAAACAATTGCTTAAGTTTATTCTATTTACTATTTAAGGAACAATGCACATATGTTAATGTTATTTTCGTTGTCAGGTCATAACAAATTAAAGCTCAGGGAATTCAATACCTAGTAAATAGGGATTAAAACAGAGAAACTTCCTTTGATACAATTGTTTTAATACCTTCCATTTAATATGGAAGGAACAATATACACCATTATGTTAATGTATTTCTTTTCTTTGTAAGTTCATAACAATGTTCACAACACATAAATTTAAATATGCTCTTTTAGTAAATAATATGATTAACATTATAGAATGCACTACACGAATTACTCCAAATACGCAAACACTGCTCGATCCAATTGCCATAACAAATAATATCATGTTTTTGACTCTGGCGTTTTTTCGAAACTGTTAGCGAAATCAGCGATCATTTAGGAACAAATATTTATTTATCGGTATAATTTGATTCAAACAAACCTTTAAAAAGAAAGTTTTGGAATTATAAAAAAGCCGACTTTGTAAAATTAAATTTATTGATAAGAAATACAGACTGGTCCTTTATTCAAAACAGTAGTGTTAATGAGGCGTGCAGTTTATTCACGGACAATTTTTTATATCTAGCGAAACAATGCATTCCATCACATTATGCACTTATAAGGCCGAATGATAAACCTTGGTGTAACAGTAGTATACGAAAAAGTTAAAGACAAAGAGATAGGCTCTTTCATAAAGCATTAAATAGTAATAAAGCTTCTGATTGGATAAAATATAAGCACTCTCCTCGAAATCAAGTAAATAAAGCTAAAAAATGCTAAAGAGATATTTTATAATAATTAAGAATTTTCATTGCACGATATGAGCAGTACTTATCCTCGTGAATACTGGAAAATAGTTAAAATGCTAGTAAAAGATAATACAAACGAAATGAAATCATACCTCCTCTTAAAAATTGTAACAACACTTTCTCCTTATATGATATAGATAAGGCATTTAAATGAGTATTTTAGTTCAATATCATGTGTTGATGATACAAAAATAAAATTCCACTATTTATTTTTAAAACTAATTCACGTCTTAAAGATTTTATAATTAATGAGCAAGAGATTAAGGATACCTTATTGAATGTTGTCATCAATAAAGCTTTCGGCCCAGATGAAATCAGCCATAAAATGTTAAAGGAAACATCAGAATCTTTATGTGTTCCACTTTGTTTACTTTTTAATCTCTCATTAAATGAGGGAATATATCCCGATAAATGGAAACTAGCTCATGTAATGCCACTTTTTAAAAAAGGGAATAATAACGAACCATCAAACTATAGACCGATTTTTTTGATAAGCTGTGTTGGAAAAGTGATGGAACGTATTATATTTAAACATATGTATAACTTTTTTCATATTAACTCATTACTATTTCAAAATTAATCTGGATTTCTGCCAGGTCACTCAACTGTTTACCAGCTTATTGATATTTATAATCAAATTTGTAAAGCTTTTGACAACAATTAAAGAATCAACATGTATTATATTTTGGGATATTTCAAAAACGTTTGTTCGAGTTTGGCATAAAGGTCTTATCTTCAAATTAAAACAGTATGGAATTCTAGGAAAATTGATCTCATGGTTAAACAACTATCTTTATAATAGGTCTCAGAAAGTTTTTGTGTCTTCCTCTTTCTCTGATACTACAACATTACTTGGAGGATTCCCCCAGGGATCCGTCCTTGGTCCTCTTTTATTTTTAATCCATGTTAATGACATTGCCGAATCCCTTCTAAGTGTAACTAGACTTTTTGCCGACGACAGTTCGTTGGCAGTCTCATCTAAAGATGTCTCGTATATGGAAGAAATTCTTAATAAAGACCTTATCACAATTACATCATGGTCAAAACAATGGCTTGTTAATTTCAATCCAGCAAAAACTGAGGTCATGTTCTTTTCATTTTGTAATCGAAATAAACCGAATCTTTTTTTCAATAAGGTACAGCTTAAGTACATAGACCACCATAAGCATTTAGGGGTAACATTCAGTCAAGATGGGTCATGACATGAACATATATCTTTTATAGTATCCAAAGCTGCAAGAATTCTTGGTTTTATGAAAATGCTAAAATTCAAGGTAAAAAGAAATCATCTAAATAACATTTACATATCTTATTTACGTCCACATTTAGAATATACATCTTTAGTATGGGATAATTGTACACAGTTTGAAAAAGAAATGTTAGCAAAAATTCAGTACGAAGCAGCTCGCGTGGTAACTGGTTTAACTAGATCCGTAGCAATAGATAGGATGGGTTTCACTTTCAGACAGACGACAAATTCAAAAACTAGTTTTAATGTATAAAGGAAAATATAATTTATTACCACAATATCTCATGCATCTTTTTCCACAATCTGTCCAGATGGCGTTAGAATACCATTATTGGTTAAGAAATAATAGTGACTATATTACTTTTGCCAGACGTACGGAAATTTATTCAAATCAGTTATTCCATCAGCTATTCAATTATGGAATAATCTTCCGACAAACATTCGCGAATCACAGTCGCTAGCTTCACTTAAAAACAAGATTAAACAATTATATAAACCTCCAGTAGTTCCATCTTTTTTTCTTATAAGGAGATCGTTTCTTAAATGCCCACCAAACCCGAACTAGAAACAATTGTAGCAACTTAAATAATGATCTTTTTAGTTTCTATTTAGTTTCAACTCCAGTATGCCAATGCGGCGCAGACATCGAATATGCGGAGCACTATTTTTTCCGATGTAAATTATATTCTATGCAAAGACGTATAGTTTTTTAAATACCAGGTCATTTCATCCTCTCAGTAGTCAGAAATTATTACACGGTATTGATGGACTTGCAGAAGTCGAAAACATAAGACAATTTCAAGGCGTGCATAAATTCATCAAAAGTAGTAGCAGATTTACTTAATTTTGTTTACACATATACTATATTTATTTTCATATTAAAATTATTAAAATAGTGCTGCAAATCAAGGTTTGCTGCGTTTATTATAGTGGCAAATTGTTAATGGCATACATGTATATTTTTTTTCCATTTTACCTCATTAAGTCATATTGTAATTTTCTTTGTTTTTTTTAGGTTAAGCGATTCTTTTCTACCAGTTAAAATACATGAAATTAATATCGCTTATCATATAAATAAATATATCAGAATTTCTAAAAACCACATTTACTTACTATGTTACCATTAAGCCTCCAGGGGAGATCTCTAGATAATGTTGGTATAACTTTTGGTCCAACCCTTTTGTATGTACATTATATTCATGCTTAAGATATTGATGTTAGATTGTGTAAATTAATCATGTACAAAATATGCAATAAAATATTATTAAACAACACATGAACATTGCGTTAATAATATTGACTTATCCAATTAATTATAGCTATCTACACTGGTGGCCCACTATTAAATCCTATTAAGCCTATATATATATCTTATTAAAAATGCCTACATATTTAGTATTGATATATCTGATTATTATAACCTCCCTACACTGGTGGACCGCTTTTTAGTAAACATTTACAATATTTGACCGCTTTGTTAATAATCTTTAACCAAATCTTTAACAATGTTTTACATAACATGTAGCCACATCAAGTAATATATGACGTCGCGCTGTTGCAAGCAACAAGCGTACGCTTTTTGATATCATATTATCATTAACATTTTAAAGATGACAAACTTGAAAATGTATAATATAACAAAGAGTCAGATGTAAGGAAAATACATGTGCAGGTTTAATATTAAATTTTTTTGAAAGAACGAATACATTCCGAAAGATGAAGAAAATGAATGAATATTACAACACATATGTGATAACAAATATCTTACCTTCAGGGATAGAGTCCAACAATATATAGTTAGCAGGGAAAGCAAACAACACTTGCAATGATCCGAAGATACCTAGTGTTATTATGTATTTAAACATTGTTGATAAACACACGAATGTCGCAAGATATATAGTGTTTGTGAAAACAATTTATAACCATTTTCAATGAAATCATTTCCACAGAAACATCACGTGTTCTCTTTAATATAGGGGTTTGACATCACAATTGGAGTCTCCAATGGGAATACCTAACCTTATTTAAGATCGGAAAGTAATAGCCTGTATATTTCACATTAAACGTATGTCTCAAGTGTGCATTATTATCAAATATTGTACAAATAAAACCAAGAATCTTTGACAATAACTTCCCTATTATAACCATTTTAAACGATTTAAATGTCATACATTAATCCTTCCCCAACAAGGAGATAGATTGACATCTCTGTCGTAGGAATTTACCCATCTGATCAAATATATAAACCCGTATATATCACTTTCGTAACAAGATGACAACAAATACCTTATAATTATGAATATTAGTACAAAATGAAAAAAGTATTTCATTTAGTTTTACTTCATTCTCTGACGAGTTTTATATGTTAATGATAAAATAGATATACAATTTATTTTCGAGCTACTAGTGCTCATTTATTTCCTGTTCGATAAGGTCAATGTATGTAACCAGTAAAAAAAATAGAAAAAAAAACATAGATTGCTTTTTGCATTGTTTATTCTTTAATATTAAAAGCCAATCAAACAAAAAAGGTAAACTACTGAAAAATTTGGATGAAACTTCATAGCAACATTCACAACACGTATACAATGCGTTAATAACATAAATAATGGTTTAGTCTAATTTTTACAAATTTATAAATTTGTGATGAAATAACATAGGAATTCATACGGTTATAAATATACTGTACACATTATAGTACAACAAAATTTATAATCTCAGTAAAAAATACAATTATATAATACATTCATACATTAAATAAAAACTCAGATTACCATGCATTTATTTTACTTTATGATTTATTTTTGTACTACAGAAGAGAGACGAAGCTTAAGGTAGTTATAATAATTCTGTTCAGAAATCAAATAGAATTTCAGTAAACAAATACTCGAATTTACATCCTCAACGATATCGTTTATATATATCAAGAAAAGCAGAGGTCCGAGAATCGAGCCCTGGGGTACGCCGGCATTAATTGATGACCAGTTTGAAGAACAATTAGCGTATACAACGCGTTGATTGCGATCAGAGAGTTAGGAAGTGAACCAGTTATGAAGGGAGCCGTTTATTCCAATAGAGGTAAGCTTATGTAAGAGACCTCGATGCCATACTCGGTCAAATGCTTTAGAGATATCGCTAAACACAGCGCACCGCCAAGCCTTCGTCAAGAGCCTTGCAAATAGCGTTATATATGTATGTAATTTGATTAACTATGGAGTCACCTTTGATGAAACCGGATTGATAAGACGTGAGGAGGTTGTCGTCCATTTTAGTCAACAACTATTGCAAATTTGCAGTAAATATTTAAAACCGTTTTTTGAGAAAAGTACAAATACTACTACTCTAAACCAAATAAGAAAAAACTAATTAAGCTTTCAGAATTTATCTACCCCATTAGAAATGCATTTCAAATACGATAGCGAAAAAGTACACTAAATTTACAGTGAATATCTGTGATACATTTTTAGTCTTGATAAAAACATGCTATGCAACCTATAATATCGTCTACTAATCATAGACTACCCATTATGTCTTAGAAATGCTTTTATTATTATTTCTGAAATCTTAAAAGTCTTTATTTTATTTTATAGATTTATGTAGTAACTCATTGGTTAATTACTTGAACCATATTTTCTTCTGTTGCTGTTGGCAAATAAAGCAGTTATATAGTGATTTGGTATTTTGTATGGAAATCAAAATAATACATTGTTTACATTTTGCTACTTTCAAAATGAATATTTTCATATTTATCACTACTTTCTTCAGGTAACAAACATCTAGCATGTTCTAATACCAATATTTCGATATAATAAAACTCATGTTTGCCTTTTTCTAAAAAAGTAAACATTTATTGGTTTCTGAAGCATAATATGCCTTTAAAATTATTACAGATCTGCCCAAATGTTGCATAATTATGTCTATCCTTTTTTATCTTTGGATACAAAGAGTGAAGAGTTTATAATTTACATTGCTATATGTCATTTAATTTTCAAAATAACGGTTTAATACTTAAAGCGACATTATGCTCATATTTTCATAGTCAAGATGAGCTGAATTGACTTTATATTTCAAAAGATTGACTGTCAAAATTGTGTTTGACCAACAATGGATATTGGAAAATGGTTAGGATAAAATTATAGATCTGCCTAAAATTTAAAAAGACTGCCCCACTCTTTTTTATAAAACTAAGGGCGTTATAGGTAAATTTCTAAATAGATATTTTTTAGAAATTTTTGAGTTTGGATTGTTGCGTTACTCAATTGTTTATTGCAACTTTATTATAAAATTTAAAAAAAGGAATTTTATGGCAAAATTTTTGAAAATTAAATTTTAATTTTCACCTGTTCACAAACTATAAATTTAATACCCTTTGGGGGATGGGAAAAGAAGAAGGTTCGATTTTAATTGTAGGTTTTTGATAATTTGTGGTACCATTGGTCATTTGATAAAGGTTTTTTTAGGTCAATAAACTTTTAACATATTCAACACACAAACCCATCGGGTCCTCAGACATAAGGTTTTTTTTTATGATTTTGCATAAAGCAATTTCCCCAGATTTTAGTTTTAGCTTATTAACGATTTTTTTTTCCCCCCAATTTTACTGAATTTTAAGAATATCAACTTATAATCCAAGTGGATTTTTTAAAACTGATTAGCTTTAACTATCAGAAAAAAACTGGTTTACACTTAACTAAAAGAAATAGTATGACACATTTGCAAATGGTAATCTTGCTGGAAAAGAACATACGTAGTGTTCGTACATAGTGTTATTTCTATTAAAAGAAGCGTGATAGCCTCTCATTCGTAGATTGTAAGATCAAATATAAGAAATACCATATTGGACGCCATCTTGGATTTCTCGGTCCGCACCATGATTTGAGACTATCCCCTTGATATTTTAACAATGCAGAAATTCCTCTCAAACCTTTAGGGGACATTCCATGCACACACAACAACGACAATAACAACATTACTTACTTTTATTGATATCAGATTATAAACGTGTAATCACATGACTCATTTTGTTTTCTATTGAAATATGGGTAAATAGATGGGGAAAGATAAATACATAGTTAATAAGTAAGAAACATCTATCAATTTAACAAAATATTTAAAACTATTTAGACCTTGTCAACCTAATTATTTGTAATTAGGAGAATTGGGGCCGGCTCGGGTAAAGCGTGGTGAGAAAGGAGAATTGGATCACATGGAAAGCATGAACTTGAAAGGTATGTCATTGACTAGTGAATATGTTGGGAGAATTAAACTAACCACGAGAAAAACATAGTATAGAAAACAGGAAAAATTTAGAAAAAAGAAACAATGGATTTAATTAGAGAAAATAAGTAAACATTAATTGACAATAGATAATAAATCTGAACGATAAAATACTGTACAGAAACCAACCCAGATACTCTACTATATATTTAGCCAACAATATAGAGCCTGATCATAATGCATTGATATACGCTAACTCAATTTCTTTACTTTTTGTTACATCTGATTAAGGGTTCATAGTAAAGCATGTCATTCCATTTGATTGATTTTTGATAAAACACTAACGCATCATTGAGTTAATGATATAGAGGATATTTGTTTGTTTTGCATGTAAGATTGATTGAAATATAATTTCATTAAGTGAACACCAGATGCAATATTTTCACGAGTGGTGTAGCCACGAGTGAAAATAGAATATCTGGTGTTCACGAATGAAATAAATTTCAATAAAACATGCAAAACAAATAAATTTTCTTTTTATTTCATGCTTTTTAAGTGATTTTAAGTATTTTTTGTACTGATTTTGCCGCATAACGTTGCGCATTCTCCTTTGTACGTCAATCAACATCATTACGTTCACAATATCAAATTTTTGAAAATATAGTTCTGTTTAAAACTTTCTTTAATTTTGTTTACATTTTTTTAACATGAATGTATTAAGGGCATTGACTTTGCTTTTCCTAAAAGAAGCTAAATTTTTTCCGTAATGCGGCCATCAATTTTTGCCCTGTTATTCCATTTAGTTTATGATTTTTCTTTTCATCCGCATTCAGATATAGTTGAAAATTAATATTTTATTTAAATTTTACTAGTGGGTTTATCTTAATTCAATCATCTGTTATATTTACAGTAAAAAACCTGGAAAGCATAAATTTAAAAAGACCACATTTAAGTATATTTTGTGTTGAGGATTGAGAAAAAGGACAAACAAAACTCATATATCGAATATCCGCAAATAAGAAAAAACAACCTATAACTTCTTTTGATGAACAAATCATATTTAAAAACTGTTGGAGAAAGGTACGGCGGTTTTTTCTTTTAGATTAGATTAAAGTCAGAAATGTTTTGCAGCTGGTATTCTGTTAGTTCTGTTCCTTTGCCAGTTAATGTAAAATATCAAACTTCCATTTCTCGACTCAGACAATTTTTGACGACAGTATGGAATTTAAGTGAATTATGTAGAGGCTTGTGACAATGAAACACCTATCCGTTCTTTTATGTACGGTATTGATATTAATCATTTCTGCCCAAAAGCATGTTCGGCTTTTTCCCTTTCCAGAAGTAAAATCTCAGTGGTCAGTGTGTTTAATGCGATGTATCTATTTATATCGTCTCATTTTTCTTTTCCTCACGTAAGGTGATTCCGTTGTTGCTGAGCAGGTTTGAAAAATTCTTGTAGCAAAGGTAATAAAGTCATCTGTCAACAGTTCTGAAACAATTAAAGGTAATATGATGTCATAAATAAAACATGAAGAAATAACTTGCTAAAAAACAATTGCTTAAGTTTTATTCTATTTACTATTTAAGGAACAATGCACATATGTTAATGTTCGTTTTCGTTGTCAATGTCATAACAAATTAAAGCTCAGGGAATTCAATACCTAGTAGATAGTGATTAAAAAACTGAGAAACTTGTTTAAATACCTTCCATTTAATTATGGAAGGAACAATACACATAATTATGTTAATGTATTTCTTTTCTTTTGTAATTCATAACAAAAGTACACAACACATGAACATTGCGTTAAATAATATTGACTTATCAAATCAATAATAGCTATTCACACTGGTGGCCCGCTATTAAATCCTATTAAGCCTTAATACTATCTCATTAAAAATACCTACTTTCAATGGCGGCCCACTATTACATACTATTTTAGTATGATTGATATATCTGATTATTATTACCGACCTACACTGGTGGACCGCTTTTTAGTAAACATTTGCAATATTTGACCGCTTTGTTAATAATCTTGAACCAAATCTTTAACAATGTTTAACATAAAATGTAGCCGCATCACGTAATATATTACGTCGCGCTGTTGCAAGCAACAAGCGTACGCTTTTTGATATCAATATAATCATTAACATTTTAAAGGTGACAAACTTGAAAATGTACAATATAACAAAAAATCAGATGTTAAGAAAATACATGTGCAGCTTCAATATTAAGACAATTCTGAAAAAAACGAATATATTCCCGAAAGTTGAAGAAAATGAATGAATATTACAACATATATGTGATAACAAATATTTTTACCTTCAGGGATAGAGTCAAAAACAATATAATGTTAGCAGGAAAGCAAAACAGCACTTGCAATGATCCGAAGATACCTAGTGTTATTATGTACTTTTTAACATTGTTGATAAACACACGAATATTTCGCAAGATATACAGTGTTTGTGAAAACAATTTATAACCATTTTCAATGGAATCATTTCCACAGAAACATCACGTGTTCTCTTTTATATAGGGGTTTGACATCACAGTTGGAGTCTCCAATGGGAATACCTAACCTTATTTAAGATCGGAAAGTAATAGCCTGTATATTTCACATTAAACGTATGTCTCAAGTGTGCATTATAATCGAATATTGTACAAATAAAACCAAGAATCTTTGACAATAACTTCCCTATTGTAACCATTTTAACCATTTAAATGTCATACATTAATCCTTCCCCAACAAGGAGATTGATTGATATCTCTGTCATAGGCAACACACATATCTAATCAAATATACAAACCCGTATATATCAGCTTCGGGCAGAAAATACCTTACAATTATGAATATAAGTGCAAAATGAAAAAGTAATTCATTTATTTTTGCTTCATTCTTGTACGAGGTTTATATGTTTATCGCTATATGACTTTATTAATAAAAAGAAGATATACAATTTCTTTTCTAGCTACTAGGGTTTATTTATTTCCTGTTCGATAAGGTCAATGTATGCGACCAGTAAAAAAACTATGCGTTGATAACATAAATAATGATTTAGTCTAATTTTTACGAATTTTTAAGTTTCTGATGAAATAACATAGGAATTCATACGGTTATTAATTTACTATACACATGATTGTTCAACGCTATTTATAATCTCATGTAAGAAATACAATTATATGATACATTCATACATTAAATAAAAACTCAGATTACCATGCATGTATTGTACTTTATGATTTATTTTTGTACTATAGAAGAGAGACGAAGCTAAAGACTAAAGTAAGGTAGTTATGATAATTTTGTTCAGAAATTAAATAAAATTTTAGTAAACAAATACTTTATTTGACTAGTATTTTTGAAAATGATTTTGAGTCAAATCTTAAAGAATGTGTAGGAAATAGATTTTGATTGCATTGTGATAGAATATTGCGCGGTTTAAGTTCAAATGCGCAGGTATATTATCATGAAAGACGATAGATCCTAAGTTACTAATTACAAAGCATTCCTATTTCCATACTTAATTGTCTTTTTAAAAAGATAATTGATAAAAAAAATTATTCTGTACTACATTGAGCGTAAAGGAGCATTATAAATCTGAATTCCAAAACTTTTTAGTACAATTAACTTCAAATACCTTTTAACAATATTATTTCTGGTCTCGTACTTTAACCAGTTTTCTCTCATGAAATGCGGTATATTATTAGAAATAGTACACATTAATTTGGACCCTCAGTATTATTTCTTGAATAATGCACTCGACTAGCCTATCTCTTTTTTTATCAGGATAATGTGAAGCTTGTTAGAATAAACATATTATCATGATATGACAACAGCACTAGCAATGATTCGCAGATAATTAGTGTTACAGTGTATCCTAACACTGTTGATGAACACAAATAACGCAAGATATATTGTGTTTGACAAAGCAATATATAACCACTTTCAATTGAAGCTTTTCGACAGAAGTAAGAGCCTGTATATTTTACATGAAACGTATGTCTAATATGTGCATTTTAATAAAATATTGTACAAATAAAACAAAGAATCCTAGACATAACAAGAAGATTGATGGATATGTTTAACGTAGACAGTGTAGCTGTGTAAAGTTCAAATATACAAACCAATTGTGAACTTTGATGACTGAAAATACATAACATTTTTGAACTGGCGTTATAAAGAGACATGAGTGAACCATGCACAAAAATAATTTATCATTTCATTCTTAAACTGTACGTGTTTTATACTAAATCACAATATAACTTAACAAAGAATACACACAAAATCCATTAGGTAAATAATGAATGCAAAGAATGAATGAAAAAGATGAATGCAATTCTCTCTGTTGTTCTTTGTTTTCCTGCCCAAGAAGGTCTATGCATACGACCGGTTTTATTTAAGTTAGGAAAAAACTTATTGCAGTATTTGACATTTTGTTCATGAATATTTGAAAAATAAATAAATAAAATATAAATTCATAGAACATTTTTCTGATGAAAGTCAGACCTTTCGAGACTGCCTGCCATCTTATAACGATAAATTTCAGCAACTTAGAATTAGGTAATTTCAATGTTTTTTAATCGTTTTGCATAGGAAAATTGTTTGTGTAATGAAATCTAATTGAAAATTATCATTTTCAGTAAAAGATTTATATACTGAACACGATAAAAACTTTCTATGGAATCACATAAACGACTGCCTACTACAACAAATCTTATTGACAGTTTCAATTTATGACAGTGCCATAATTTTAAACGGTCAAAAGATGGCATCCACGGTTCTGATAAGGAACACAATAGGCCCGGCCACGGTTAACTGAGTTTAAAGCGCGTCAGTACGATATTCACCGCCACATTACTTGGAAGTGGTCCTTTTGTTTGTTTGTTTGGGTTTAACGGCGACACTGGTACATTACTTTGACGAGTACTATTATAGTAAGTAGGTCTAAAATGAGTTAGTACAAGTAAGTGAGTAAAATCTTAGCATGCAAGTTAACTTCCTTTAATCGATTGGTTTATACAGAATTTATTTTAGTTCGATTGTGTAGGAAGCTATAAGCTTATAGACACACATTCGAATCCGTTCCTGGAACCAACGAGTACTGAGCAATGAGCGATCATTAGATTATTAGTCCGACGCGTTAACCACTCGGCCATGCCGCCTTTAATAGATTAGAGTTTTAGATCGAACGTTCTTTAAGTGAATTGACTCATCTATCATTAATATGTGCAAGATCATGGCGTTTCAAGAAATATGTTTGATAGTAAATTAACCATTGCAAGCTATACAAAATGGAGTATTGTCTTCTGTTGAAAGGTAAGAATGTGTAACTCTAGTATGTCCAATTCTACATCTAAGAAGATCACCTTGAACATGACAGTTAAAGAGAGATAGAGATGATAATCAAGACAAGAGTTGATATTATAAGTCTGTTAATTACAGCTTTGTCCTACTTTAATTTTCATTCAAATGAAATAAGTTTACTTATTGAGAGTTTAAATTCACCGTTTCTAACGTTACATCTACTGATCGAGAACTTAAGGATTTTTTAGCCAAATCATCTACTTTTTCATTTCTCCGTATTCCTACGTGGTTTGGGATCCAACATAATTTGACTGACTTAGTTTTTAAAATATAATAAAATTTCTTATTGATACTTTCGATTTATATTTGATACTTGCACGGACAGTGAATCTGAAACACCCGAAAAGTAACAAGTTTAGTTGTGTTGTGAAATGTATGACAATGCTAGATCAACGACTTTTGCTTCTGCAGTAAAAACACATATAGATGCATTATCAGGTAGTCTTAGTTTAACAACTACTTTGCATCTTTAGCCGTCCGTGTAAATATCGATAACATATTCAGGGTCTTCTTTGAATTTTTGAAAATGGAGTCACATCTTTTGACATTTTGAAGAATATGTTTTGTGTCTATTTTAAGGTTTTCTTAACTATTTTTACGTGAAGGCCTAATCGAGTAGGGAATGTAGTATTTAAAATATATAAATATTATAAAATCTGTTTTTTTCATCATCAAGTCACATACCCGCCTGATTCCACAAGATAATGCCAGGAATATTTTGAAATTATAATTTTATGGTTTCTTTCGTCTCCAAAGAATAGCATATTTGAGCCAAAGTAGATATACACATTGAATAATAAAATATTATAAAGATAATGTGCGTGAACATATATCAATTCATATCGTTTGATAACAATATAACAAAAAACACAAAAAAAACAAAATAATAACAACAACAACAACAAAAAAAACAACAACAAAAAACCGGAGTTTTTAATTCTTCATGATTATGTTGATACTAAATAATGTACCTCACTACAAAGACCCTCCCCCATTTAAAAAAATATTGACTGAAACAATCATTGCGAAGTTCAAAATAGCCATATATATATATATATAGATATATTTCATTAGTACTGAAATCAATTAAATTTTCTCTTCATCATACGTAGTCTTTATTATTTTTTTTGAGAACCTAGATACGTTTTTATCGAAAATTGTACAAAAACGTAAATACATATGACGAAACAGACATCATTAAAATCCTTTATAGCTTTGCGTGTATTTTTTACTTTCAAATGAGAGTAGTATGTAACTCCATTTGTAACAATGTGTCATATTATTTATACCACACTGAAATATTTCAAAGTCTGCATTGGTTAAAGTTTTTTGTAAAGTCAAATATCTCAATTATTGCTTGAGATATTCAATTGAAACTTACAATACTTATTAATAGTAACAATGTTCATCAGATTGACAAGTTGGATAGCTCTGCCTACAATATTTACAGCATTATGCTCCCTTTTAACTTAGAAATTTTGGTTAAAAGTTTTGGAAAGTCAAATATCTCAATCATTGCTTAAGTTATTCAATTGAAATTTACAATATTTCCTTATAGTAACAATGTACATCAGTTTGCAAAGTTGCATAACTTTGCCTGCAATATTTGCAGAATTATGCCCCTTTGAATCTTAGAAATGTTGGTTAAAGGTTAAAGGTCTTATGAACTATCAAATATATTTACTTGAAACTTTACACATGTACTAAGGGTCATAACTGAAGGTCACATCCCAAGATCCATTACTCTGTCATGTATTTTGACTGAATAATGCTCCCTTTTGTACTAAAAAATCTCCTTGGTTAAGTTAAACATGCAAGTTCTGCATATCTCTGAAACTATTAAAGATACAAACTTGAAATTTCATTTGTATATTTGTGATAATAAATAATGATCACTGAACAACACTCATATATGTGTCATGTTTTAAGGCTGATTTATCTCCCTTCTTTTACTTAACCTTAAGTTCCATAACTCTATCTTGCATTAAGGCTGATTTATCTCCCCTTTTCTACTTAGTCTCTTTGTTAATATTTACATGCAAGTTTTACATATCTCAATAGCTATCAAAGATATTTATTTAAAACTTCACATATGCATTTAGGGTCATAATTGTAGGTCACTGACCAAGATTCATAATTCTATCTTGCATTTAGGTTGTTTTTCCTAACCTTTCGAACTTTATATATTTATTTTATTCATGTATTTAATAACATATTCTTTGAGATATAGCCATGATACTTACATTACTTTTTAACGATAAAGATCTGTGTCTTTAATCCAGAGGAGTAAACTGTGTCACAAATATTATTTACATTTTTAGTAAAGGTATCAAGTTGAAACTTAAAATCACATAAGTCTTCTCTAACACTGTTCTAATTGTCCAGCATGCTGTCATCGGACAGCTCTGATTTGTTTATTTCCAAATTTATGCCCCTTTTTATACTCAATGACGCTCATGGTTAACGTTTTGCTTGTAAGCTGGTATCTCCCTAACTACTGAAGGAAATGGAATGAAACTTAACATACATTTTCACTGTGATTTTTTAACATGATTGGCAAAGGTCCCATTACTCTGATTTACTTATATACATATTTATACCCCTTTTTATACTCAATGAAACATCCTTGTGACGACTCTATCAAATAGTCGAGCATTGCTGTCATCCGACAGCTCTTGTTTATAAATTATGTTTCAAAAGAAATTTTGAAAACCAATATTTTAATTTAATAGTAGCGTATGAAACAACAACAACAACAACAACAACAACAACAACAACAAAAAAAAACGTCATCCTAATCTTGAACGCAATTTATTTATAAATGGCGCGACGAAATGTCGTCATTTAAAGCACGCAAACTGTCTTACACAAGCATTGCAATCAAAGGTTTTTAAACATTTATTTGTTTCTGAAGCATAATTTGCCTTCAAAATAATTACAGGTCTGCCCAATGTTGCATAATTATGTCTATCCATTTTTTGATCTTTGGACTCAAAGAGCAGAGAGTTTATAATTTACATTGCTATATGTCATTTAATTTTCAAAATGTTATCTAAAATGACGGTTTAATACTTAATTGTAGGTTTGTGCCCATTGTGTACCATTGGTCATTGATAAGGTTTTTAGGTCAATAAACTTTTACATATTCAACACAAACCATCGGTCTCAGACATAAGTTTTTTATGATTTTGCATAAGCAATTTCAGATTTTAGTTTAGCTTATTAACGATTGATTTTTCACCATTTAATGATTTAAGAATATCCCTTATAATCAAGTGATTTTTTAAACTGATAGCTTAACTATCAGAAATAACTGATAGCTTAACTAAAAGGAAATAGTATGAAAACATTTGCAAATGGTAATCTTGCTGGAAAAGAACATACGTAGTGTTCGAACATACTGTTATTTATTTCAAGTTTAACAAAAAGCATGATAGCCTCTCATTCGTAGTTTGTAAGATTAAATATATGAAATACCTTATTGGACGCCATCTTGGATTTCTTGGACCGCTCCATGATTTGAGACTATCACCCTTGATATTTTATTCCTCTCAAATCATTAGTGGACATTCAATGCACACACAACAACGACAATAACAACAATAATTACTTTTATTGATATCATATTATAAACATGTAATCACATGACTCATTTTGTTTTCTACTTAAATATGGGTAAAAAGATGGGGACAGATATATATATATTGTTAATAAGTAAGTCACATGTCTATCAATTAAACAAAAAATATAAAACTATGTAGATCTTGTCAACCTCATTATTTGTAACTGAATGGTAAATAGGCACGTTAGGAGAATTGGGGCCGGTCCGGGTAAAGCGTGGTGAGAAAACTAAATAATGTTAGGAGAATTTGATCACGTGGAAAGCATGAACTAGAAAGGTATGTCATCAACTAGTGAATATGTTGGGAGAATTAAACCACGAGAAAAATATAGTATAGAAACATATGTCATTGAATGGAAAAATTAAGAAAAAGAAACAATGGATATTATTAGAGAAAATTAGTAAATATTAATTGACAATAGCTAATAAATCTGAACTATAAAATACTGTACAGAAACCAACCCAGATACTCTACTATATATTTAGCCAACAATATAGAGCCTGATCATAATTCATTGATATACGCGTTAATCAATTTTTTTTGGTTACATCTGGTTAAGGGTTCATAGTAAAGCTTGTCATTCCATTTGATGGGATTTTTGATAAAAAAAAACTAACGCATCATTGAGTTAATGATAAAGAGGATATTTGTTTGTTTTGCATGTAAGATTGATTGAAATATAATTTCATTAAGTGAACACCAGATGCAATATTTTCACGAGTGGCTTAGCCACGAGTGAAAATAGAATATCTGGTGTTCACGAATGAAATAAATTTCAATGTTACATGCAAAACAAATAAATTTTCTTTTTATTTCATGCTTTTTAAGTGATTTTCAGTTTTTTACTGATTTTGTCGCGTAACGTCGCGCATTCTCCTTTGTGACGTCATCACATCATGACGTCACAATATCAATTTTGAAATATATTTCTGTTAAATTTTCTCTAATTTTGTTACATTTTTTTACATGATGTATTATGTCATGACTTTCTTTTCCTAAAGAAGCAACATTTGCGTAATGCGGCATCTATTTCTGCCTGTTATTCCATTTAGTTGTGATTTTCTTTTCATCCGCATTCAGATATTGTCCGGCTACAGTGAAAAGTTTATTTCATAAATTTCACTAGTGGTTAATCAGAATACAATCATCTAATATATTACAGTAAAACACTTTGGGCCGGTCCGGGTAAAGCGTGGTGAGAAAACTAAATAATGTTAGGAGAATTTGATCACGTGGAAAGCATGAACTAGAAAGGTATGTCATCAACTAGTGAATATGTTGGGAGAATTAAACCACGAGAAAATATAGTATAGAATCATATGTCATTGAATGGAAAAATTAAGAAAAAGAAACAATGGATATTATTAGAGAAAATTAGTAAATATTAATTGACAATAGCTAATAAATCTGAACTATAAAATACTGTACAGAAACCAACCCAGATACTCTACTATATATTTAGCCAACAATATAGAGCCTGATCATAATGCATTGATATACGCGTTAATCAATTTTTTTTGGTTACATCTGGTTAAGGGTTCATAGTAAAGCATGTCATTCCATTTGATGGGATTTTTGATAAAAAAAAACTAACGCATCATTGAGTTAATGATAAAGAGGATATTTGTTTGTTTTGCATGTAAGATTGATTGAAATATAATTTCATTAAGTGAACACCAGATGCAATATTTTCACGAGTGGCTTAGCCACGAGTGAAAATAGAATATCTGGTGTTCACGAATGAAATAAATTTCAATGTTACATGCAAAACAAATAAATTTTCTTTTTATTTCATGCTTTTTAAGTGATTTTCAGTTTTTTTACTGATTTTGTCGCGTAACGTCGCGCATTCTCCTTTGTGACGTCATCACATCATGACGTCACAATATCAATTTTGAAATATATTTCTGTTAAACTTTCTCTAATTTTGTTACATTTTTTTACATGATGTATTATGTCATGACTTTCTTTTCCTAAAGAAGCAACATTTGCGTAATGCGGCATCTATTTCTGCCTGTTATTCCATTTAGTTGTGATTTTCTTTTCATCCGCATTCAGATATTGTCCGGCTACAGTGAAAAGTTTATTTCATAAATTTCACTAGTGGTTTATCAGAATACAATCATCTAATATATTACAGTAAAACACTGGAAAGCATTATATACAAAGACACATATATGTATATTTTGTGTTGAGATTGAGAAAAAGACAAACAAAACTCATATAATGAATATCCGCAAATAAGAAAAAACACCTATAACTCTTTTGATGAACAAATCATATTTAAAACTGTTGGAGAAAGGTACGGCGGTTTTTCTTTTAGATTAGATTAAAGTCAGAAATGTTGCAGCTGGTATTCTGTTAGTACTGTTCCTTTGCCAGTTATTGTAAATATCAACTTCCATTTCTCGACTCAGAACAATTTTGACGACAGTATGGATTAAGTGAATTATGTAGAGGCTTGTGACAATGAAAACACCTATCCGTTCTTTTATGTACGGTATTGATATTAATCATTTCTCCAAAAGCATGTTCGGCTTTTTCCCTTTCCAGAAGTAAAATCTCAGTGGTCAGTGTGTTTAATGCGATGTATCTATTTATATCGTCATTTTTCTTTTCCTCACGTAAGGTGATTCCGTTGTTGCTGAGCAGTTTTGAAAATTCTGTAGCAAAGGTAATAAAGTCATCTTTCAACAGTTCTGAAACAATTAAAGGTAATATGATGTCATAAATAAAACATGAAGAATAACTTGCTAAAAAACAATTGCTTAAGTTTATTCTATTTACTATTTAAGGAACAATGCACATATGTTAATGTTATTTTCGTTGTCAAGTCATAACAAATTAAAGCTCAGGGAATTCAATACCTAGTAGATAGTGATTAAAACTGAGAAACTTGTTTAAATACCTTCCATTTAATATGAAAGGAACAATACACATAATTATGTTAATGTATTTTTTTTCTTTGTAAGTTCATAACTATGTACACAACACATGACCATTGCGTTGATAATATTGACATATCCAATCAATAATAGCTATCTACACTGGTGGCCCACTATTAAATCCTATTAAGCCTTAATATATCTCATTAAAAATACCTACTTCAATGGCGGCCCACTATTACATACTATTTAGTATTGATATATCTGATTATTATTACCGACCTACACTGGTGGACCGCTTTTTAGTAAACATTTGCAATATTTGACTGCTTTGTTAATAATCTTGAACCAAATCTTAAACAATGTTTAACATAAAATGTAGCCACATCACGTAATATATGACGTCGCGCTGTTGCAAGCAACAAGCGTACGCTTTTTGATATCATATAATCATTAACATTTTAAAGGTGACAAACTTGAAAATGTACAATATAACAAAAAATCAGATGTAAGAAAAATACATGTGCAGCTTCAATATTAAGAAAATTCTGAAAGAACGAATACATTCCGAAAGATGAAGAAAATGAATGAATATTACAACATATATGTGATAACAAATATCTTACCTTCAGGGATAGAGTCAAACAATATAATGTTAGCAGGGAAAGCAAACAGCACTTGCAATGATCCGAAGATACCTAGTGTTATTATGTATTTTAACATTGTTGATAAACACACGAATATCGCAAGATATACAGTGTTTGTGAAAACAATTTATAACCATTTTCAATGGAATCATTTCCACAGAAACATCACGTGTTCTCTTTAATATAGGGGTTTGACATCACAGTTGAAGTCTCCAATGGGAATACCTAACCTTATTTAAGATCGGAAAGTAATAGCCTGTATATTTCACATTAAACGTATGTCTCAAGTGTGCATTATAATCAAATATTGTACAAATAAAACCAAGAATCTTTGAAAACAACTTCCCTATTTTAACCATTTTAAACGATTTAAATGTCATACATTAATCCTTCTTCAAAAGAGGAGATTGATTGATATCTCTGTCATAGACAACATACCCATCTAATCAAATATATAAACCCGTATATATCACCATCGTAACAGAAGAGAACAGCAAATAACTTACAATTATGAACGATAATGTTTAAGATATATATTAAGTACAAAATGAAAAATTAATTCATTTAGTTTTGCTTCATTCTTGTACGAGTTTTATATGTTATCGCTATATGACTTTATTTAAAAAAACGATATACAATTTCTTTTCTAGCTACTAGTGTTAATTTATTTCCTGTTCGAGAAGGTCAATGTATGCGACCGCTTAAAAAATAGAAAAAAATAGATTGCTTTTTGCTTTGTTATTCTTTAAAATTAAAAACCAATCAAACAAAAAAAGGTAAACTACTGAATAATTTGGATGTAACTTCATTGCAACCGACACAACACATAAACAATGCGTTAATAACATAAATAATGATTTAGTCTTATTTTTACACATTTATATGTTCCTGATGAAAAAACATAGGAATTCATACGGTTATGACTCAACTATACACATAATTGTACAACACAATTTATAATCTCAGTAAGAAATGCAATTATAATACATTCATACATTAAATGCAGTTATAATACATTCATACATTAAATAAAAACTCAAAAAAGAGAGACGAAGCTAAAGACTAAAGTAAGGTAGTTATGATAATTTTGTTCAGAAATAAAAAAACAAATACTATATTTGACTAGTATTTTTGAAAATTATTTTGAGTCAAATCTTAAAGAATGTGTAGGAAATAGATTTTGATTGCATTGTGATAGACTATTGCGCGGTTTAAGTTCAAAGGCGCAGGTATATTATCATGAAAGACGATAGATCCTAAGTTACTAATTACAAAGCATTCCTATTTCCATACTTAAATGCTTATTTGAAAAGAGAATTGATAAAAATAACAATGCTGTACTACATTGAGCGTAAAGGCGTATTATACAATCTGAATTCCAAAAGTTTTTAGTACAATTTACTTCAAATACTTTTTTAAACAATATGAGTGCTTTTTTATTGTCTCGTACTTTTACCATTTTTTCCCAGTGAAGTGCGGTATAATATAAGAAATAGTACACATTAATTTGAATCTCATAAATTTATGGTGACCTCTCAGTCAGCTCCAAATATTGAAAGGACCGAAGTTGGACTTGAAGTGTCCTGCCATTTGGCAGATCGGTCACTGCACACAACGCTTTGAGGCCTGTAGTGTTGTGTATTAATTATTTCTTATATAATGTACTCAACTGTTCTATCTATTTTTATCAGAATAATGTGAAACGTGTTAGAATAAACATATTATCATGATGTGACCACAGCACTAGCAAAGATTAGCAGATAATTATTGTTACAGTGTATTCTTACATTGTTGATGAACACAAATAACGCAAGATATATTGTGTGTGACAAAGCAATGTATAACCACTTTCAATTGAAGCATTTCGACAGAAATAAGATCTGAAAAGTAAGAACCTGCATATTTTACATGAAACGTATGTCTCAAATGTACATTTTAATCAAATACTGTACAAATAAAACAAAGAATCATAGACATAACAAGAAGATAGATGGATATATTAAACGTAGACAGTGCATCTATGTAAGATTCAAATATACAAAACAATGTGAACTTTCATGACTGAAAATACCAAACATTTTTGAACTGGCGTTATAAAGAGACATGAGTGAAGCATGCAGAAAAATAATTAATGATTTCATTCTTAAACTGTACGTGTTTTACACTAAATCACAATATAACTTCATAAAGAATACACACTAAATCCATTAGGTATAAAATAAAAAGATGAATGCAATTCTCTTGGTTATTTTTGGTTTTCATGCCCAAGAAGGTCTATTCATACGACCGGTTTTATTTAGGTTAGGAAAAAAGGACAAACTTATAGCAGTATTTGACATTTTTGTTTATATTTGAAAAATAAATAAATAAAATATAAATTAATAAATATAACCTTTTTCTGATGAAAGTCAAACCTTTCGAGACTGCATGTCATCTTATAACGATATATTTCAGCAACTTATACCTAGGTAATTTCAATGTTTTTTAATCGTTTTGCATAGAAAAATTGTTTGTGTAATGAAATCTAATTGAAAGTTATCACCTTCAGTAAACAAGGGTTATGCACTGAACAAAAACTTTTTATGGAATCACTTAAATGACAAAAAGTACTTTGACTATGTAATGCTATCTGAAACAAATCTTATTGCCAGTTTCAATTTGTCCGTACCAGTATTTCAAACGGTTAAACTTGTTATGGCAGCCACGGTTCTGCTGAGAACGTAATAGGCCCGGCGCCGGTAAACATGGTAATCGCGTCAAATTTGTCAGTACGATATACACCATCACATAACTTGGAAGTGAATCGTTTGTTTGCCTACGTTTAACGGCGACACTGGCACATTACTGCGACGAATACTATAGTAAGGTGGTCTGTAATGAGTTGGTACTATTGAGTAAGTTAAATAGTAGAATGCAAGTTAACTTCCTTTAAGTAATCGATTAGAGTTTTAGATCGAACCGAGGCAAAAAGTTCTCTAAGTGAATTTACTCGAAAATATCTACCAATAACATGTGATCATGCAAGATCATGGCGTTTCAAGAAATACGATTGACAGTAAAATAATCATTGTAAGCTATACAAAATAGAGCATTTTCTTCTGTTGAAAGGTAAGAATGTGTAACTCTAGTATGTCCAATTCTAACTGATTTAGTTGATAAAAAATATTATAAAATCGCAAAAAGAATTTCTTAATGATAAAATTATCGGAATTTTGATTTATAATTGATAATAGCACCGACAGTGAATCTGAAAAAAAAGCCCCATAAAATCTAACAAATTTTTACCATTTTGTTGTGAAATGTATGACAATGCTAGATCAATTGCAGTTAATACTCATGTAGATGCATTATCAGGTAGTCTTAGTTCATATGAAAATGATTTTCAAAAAGGGCTGCCACTAGTTTGCAACCATCCTTTAAACCGTTTATGTAAATTTCGAAAACATCTTGTTCTTCTTTGACTTTTGAAATGCATGTATATTCTTAAATCCTTGGGAAATTGGGTGATTTGTTTGAAATTTAAATACAAATGTTAACTTTTTGTGATATGTTAGTCCAAGGAGGGACACCTTCTTTGAAATTTTGAAGAATATGTGTTGGATCTTTTTTAAGGTTTTCGAAAATATTCTTTTACGTGAAGGCCTAATTGATTAGAACGTATTGCAAAGGACGAATGATGTTTACCCCGCCATCTGAATATTTCGTTTTTAAAGGTCACTGTTTTTAGATCACTTTAGCTCTGTTTCGTCATGGTTACCATGACATGCTTGTCTGTCGGTGGCCGTTTATAAACTTTTCAATTACTGTGTTCCGGGCGTATCAAATTGAGTCTGCAATTTTAATGATTTCATTGCTTCCGAGGAATCTCCCCTTTTCCAAATATTTATAGTTCATAGTAGCAGGTATCAAGTGCTGCGTGACAGTTGTAGAAAATTGCCACGTACTTCACTTCAGCGTTTTATTTTTGCTTGTCCTTCGGGATCATTGATTTTAGAATGTTAAGTGTTGAAAATTGAATTCATTTGCTAGGGGCACAAAAATGGACACTAGTGTTATTCTTGCACAAAGTGTATGTATAAATGGTAATTCCGCGTTCCGGTTGATACATTCCGTACTTAGAAACAATTGCTTGTACCATGATTATCACTTGATAATGTGATGATATTTGATAGTTGTGTTGTGATAATAAAACTACCAGAGTCGTCATTGCATTATGCTGGTATTTTATTGCGCCCTGAGTCAAGCATGTAAAAAACGGACAAAAACGGCGAGTGGCCCTTAAGCTATTTTCAGTTAAATATATATATATATACTATATGTTTTTACACTGTGCACATGCTATAACATTGTGTAAATTGTTTCTTTGTATATATGTTTTGCATTGGCCGGGAGCTTTGAAGCGAAATAAAGTATTGTATAGTACTGCATGATTGATTCTCCGTTAATGTATACCTGTTTTTATGCATGCATTTAGTTTCATTAATATTTTTTTCTTGTAATGTGAAACGATTTTTTTTCATTACCGAAAGGGACTGGCTACAATAACTACGTATGAAGTGAAAATAGAAACGTGGTACTGCAACATCTAAATTATTTACAGATCGAAGAACTTGATGTAATCAGGAAAAAATAACCACATTTATTTGTAAATATAGAAAGTAATTTAAATATTGTATGAGCTTAAATGAAACGTGTTAGCTTCGTATTTGTTGTGATTGCAAATAGCTAAAGAAAGGCGAACATTTCTTATTTATATCGGCAATATTGCAATGACTTTCAAATAGTTGAAAAATAGGATTTTTACTTGCTCATATTAAATTTCGCAAGAAATGAATTTACCGTTTTTAACACTTTTAGTAAGTGTTTCGCAAATTATGGCACTGCCGGTTCGGATATCAGATCAAATGTATATAACACCAGAGGGTATGTTTATTGTTAGTACATTTTGTATTTTATATGATAATGAAGAAGAGATACATTTTACATAATCAGAATCATCAAAGACTTGATAACACTAGCTGAGGAATATAATAATATTGGTTTTCTATCCTTGGTATCCTATTTACATTTCATTTATGTATAATTTACAGTTTTAATTTCAGACAATTGGATAATGACTATAGAAGATCCGGTAGACATTAGACGGGACTCTGATACATTACTTGAAACAGAGATCCAACCACACTATGATAATGGTTTTGACGTATTCAAAAGAAAAAAGTACAGGAATGGACTAAGGAAAAAATGTAAAAAACAAACACCTTTAATTCCGCTCGGAATAGCATGCCAGCAGTTAAGAAAATCAATTAAATAGAAAAAGAAGTTTATTAAGTAAAGAATTAGACCATGAAAAATGTTTTAAGTTTGATGGGAATGTTTTATTCAAATATCTCAATATGTGCACATAATCAGAACATGCATATTTATATTTTTGGCGAAAATTTAAACATACATTACAACAATCTTAAGATGTTACTTAGGAATATGTGCTTTGCTTGTAAACTGACTGCATTTATAATTGAGAGACAACCAGCTGACCAGTGTTTCTTTGTGTTTTTTTTAATGATTTAGCATTTGCTTTCTGCGGGATTGTCTTAATTATAATAGTACTTGTTTTCATTCCTGTTTTTATTTTACATTTTAGTATGTACATTCATTCACATAAGCATATTATTTGTGTAAATTGACTTGTAGCTAGACTGTCAAACTTTAAGAAATAGTCAACAACACTGAGAGTCTGCAAACATTTAACGGATCGGAGGTATAATTTTCTTCTTTGTGTTTATGTGTACACATATTGTTTATGAATTGATGAATATTAATTACTATTATAATAACAAAACAAATGTTTAAGATGATTATAATTATAATAAAGTGATATACATTGTATTTAATTGCTTGCGTTTATATTTAGTGTTAAGAGTAGTCAGATACAAATGTGAAACAATAGGCATAAATATATCACAAAACTAACAGGCTTAAGACCATACATAGCATCGTGATCAGAGAATGATAGAGAAATAGATATGTGAAAAGGTTTTTTCTTCTTGTAGGAATTCAGAGTTACTTAATTTTATATATTCCACAGTGTAGCTAATTTCTAATAGAAACGTTCATAAAAAACACAACACATTTTAAATTGATAGATAATATGGCAAATGTGGTAATGAAATAGTCACAGTATATGGCTACCAGGGATGATCAAGAAATATCCAGAATAGTGCCATAAATTCAATTATATTTTTATAAGTTTTTCATATAACAAACACTATATTTGTGTGTAATATGCCCTCTTTACATTAAAAAATATAACATATCAGCGAATAATTATTATTGTCACCGCATACATATCTAAGCAAACATAGTAATGAACATACGGGCAGTATGTACGTTTTGACCACGTTATCAGCGTAGAATACTAAAATATTTCGCAGATTTCTGCAACAAGGCCACAAATGACAGCACATTTGTCTTTTTTTCAAGCGCCAAAGCAAAGGAAAACGTCAACGTTATGCTGCCCCGAAAAGAAAAACAATCCTGCCAAACACATACACGCACGCACGCATGCACCACCACCACTACCACCACCACCAACAGCAACAACAACAACAACAACACACACAAACACATAAGAAAAAACAACAATTTTCAAATGATGTGGAATTTAAGTATCATATTTTCGCGTTTTACACCAAGCTCTGGTAAATTACGGATAAGATCCATCTTTTTGTATCAGGCACTTTGGTGTATTTGAGCTGCGCCGCTATGGCGTGTCAATTGTAATTTAAGGCGGACGCCTGAGACGGTACTTGCTGATATTAAACCAATAAAATTTGACAATTAAATACCAACTATTTGCGGATATATCAATTTAGTCAGTTCAGTTTATTCAGCAAATCGGCATGATATCATGCCTTTGGTCAATTTAACAATTATTGCGAAGTGAAGAATATGGCCATGGCAACATAAACATTTAAACAGTACATAATGCAGTGCTTGCAAAAATAGATATACATAAAACCTACAAACATTGTCATAGACATACAGTATAATGAAATGAATTTTTATTATGCAAATTGAGAAGCAGCGTCTGCATCGACAAATCGATTCCTTATTTGATATGCCTCATACAAATATTTGGCAGTTTTACATAACTTATTCTTACTCTTACAAGACATAATGTTTCCCTACTAGGCCATGAACAATCACCTAAATAGTTTGCTTTTATTTCTGAATATATAGGGCACGTTAACAAAAAGTTATATTCAGATTCAACTAAATTGGTATTACAAGCTTTACAGATTCGTTCAATTCCACGCATATCTTGATGTCTACCGACCTCAATTTCTAAACGTTGAGAACTTCATCTAAAGCCTAAGTATTCACCAATGTATAAATCTTAAGCCTGACATGCATTTTGAAATTTATCTTTATTAACACATTTCAAATATTTTTTTAAAACCAAAACATTGTTTATACATTCTATAATACTTCAATTTAATGAATACAACATAAGCGGTCATTATTTGCCTGGTTATTGATACTATTGTTAGTGATATTTTGTAAGGTAAAAATCAAGGTAATAGAGTTGGTAAGCGAAAAGCATGGATCCTGATCAGACTGCGCGGATGTGCAGGCTGGTCTGGATCCATGCTGTTCGCAAACGCACTATGTTGGCTTTGTCGTGACGCGGCTCATATACAGACAGCGGTTATTGAAAATATAATATTTTGAGTCATTATAAATTTCTGTCGTTGCTTTTTATAAAATACATCAAGTTTTGGAACGCTCATAACCATTTGTGATTTTAGTTATTATTCAATGAGATAACACTTGTACACTTGAGTATGTAGGTTGTCAAAATTGTCAAAATTTGATAACTGAAATTTTCTTTTACTATTATGTAATAGTAAACAGGTAAATTGCCACGAAAACCTGTTTAGTCCGTCAAATCTGAAACAATAATGAGATGCGGGCAGAAACAATCAAATTTTGGTTAGAATCTAGTTGGTTTGTGGTCAGAAGCTTCAGCTTCATGGTTAGATTGTGGTCAGAAACTGTTTAGATTGTGGTAAGAAACTGGTTACACTGTGGTCAGAACAACGAATAAATGGTCGGATTATGACAAAAAGACTTTCATATCCCTATGACAAAAACACTTTCATATCCGACTAATTTTCAATGTCAGAATTAGACTTGAATCTTGAATCAGGCGTTGACCGGGCATAAAATGTTTGCAATGAAAGTTGTTATATGATTGAAAACTTTTGCAATTTGTTGTAGCAATTGAAAACCCTCCAAATTTCTGTATAGAGACTGTATCTAGATGTAATTCTGTCATATAAGGTATTTTAAATAAAAATGGCACTACAGGAGTAGAAATGAACACGAGTCCGTTATTTTTCAGTTATTGAAAGGTATTCTTAAGGAGGATTATGGAAACATTTAAATCTGAAACTTTACATTTCTGTAGAAGTAATTAATTTTGAAGGGTTGAAATAGAAAATTGTAAAACATTTGCTTTCTTTTTATGTTTGACTGTATTGCATTACATATTAATCCGTCCTCCTAAATATAATTATATGTTTGTAAAGTTTTTTCTCACTGAAATTATTATTTTTTTAATTACAAATGTACTTTACATTAATTTTGCCAGTTGACACGTATGAATGTTTTCTATTTCTTCATGACCAATTTGCGAGGAGTGCAGTCACGCGTCATAAAACATCTAACAATTTATTACTTTTCCTACTTTGGAATCTATTTTTATAAAAATAGCGTAATTTCAACTCAGTTATTAATTTTGTTATGAATTATATAATAATTGATATACATAATAATGCACCAAAACAACATTTTGAACCAAAAATAAATTGATGGTTGCCATATGTTAGTTATCATAAATAACTATCTATAAACGAAATAATTTTGTAATTAAACAGTCAAATGGGAACCTAAATAATTGAAGGACGCAGAGGAAACTATAATGACGCGGAATAGACGCAAACTTGTTGAAGGTGCAGTTACACAAACGGTCTGTCATTACATGTCAATTTCGCATGCTGCTTTGATCGGTTGTCGTGCATGGTTCTAAATGTGGTTTCTTTGTAATGAACAAGTATTCAATCAGTTAAAACATTTCATTGGTTGCTAGTAGTTAAAATTGTTAGAGAACCTGAAGCAAAACTACTGCTGAAGACCTTTATAATACTGTGCAGCACCGATTCGTCGACTTGTCTCGGACTAGCCGCCGACTGCATTAATTGATCACAGATTTAATCCCTATTAACCATTGATCAAACTTGACGAAATCCCATATTTTAATTCTTATAAGTATTTTAATTCTGATAAGTTTTAATTGGTCGGTTGTTTATGGTAAAATCGGTTGTTAACAGGCCGAAAACTGGTTATTTGTAAATCTAAATCTGTTTTAAAATCTAAATGGCTAGTAATTGTATCTTCGACAATAGCAAGTGATTGGTGGAAAAAAACGCGTGCACGATATGAGGCGTGGGTGTTCCATACGTTATTATCGGGTTCGATCTGATTTATATTTTGGCAGAAAAAACAAACACACACACACACGCACGCACAAATACGCGCACAAAACAAAAAACAAAAAAAAACAAAAAAAAACAAAAAAAAACCCAACCCCCCAACCCCCCCCCCAAAAAAAAAACACAGAAAAAACCAAAACAAAATAAAAAAAGCAACAACAACTAAACAACAACTGAATTTGAATTTGTTTTCATATACATAAGTAATTGTAGATCCTAAGATGTAGCAATTCCTTCATTTACCTTCAATCAAGGAGTTATAACATTAATTGAATTTGATATTACATTATATCAGTCAATTGTTGAAAATTTTTGCAGCTCATCGTGCATAGTAAAACGTATTTTGTGATAAAAAGGTTTCTATTTCATGTTTGTAAAATGATACCTTAATAATTCAACATTTGCAGCAAATTCAAATAGTGAGTTAATAATTACGTTTTTTTGCAAATTGCCATCAATTTAGATTCTGTTGCAATTGTTCTAGCAAAAAAAGAACACAGCAGCATTTATTTGCGTCTTAAATTTTTCAAGAAGTGGGCAGACATCAACTTGGTATGTTTTTATATGTACAGCCTCAATCGAACCGAGTCTGCAATTATATTGCAATTTTGTTGTGATTAATGCTTCCGAGGGATCACTTTGTTTCCAGATTTTTATACTTCACAACAGCAGGTGTCAAGTGCTGTGTGGCAGCTGTAAAAAGTTCAATGTTGTCATATTTTTTCTGGTCCTTCGGGATCATTGATGCCAGCACTAATAAGTGTTGAGAATTGAGTACCGCTCAAGCCGTGATATGGGCTTTGAGGGATGTTGCACGAATTCATTATCCCTCATGTACAGACTCAATCAAACCGAGTCTGCAATTCTCTTGTAATTTTGTTGTGATTAATGCTTCCGAGGGATCACTTTGTTACCAGATTTTTATACTTAACAACAGCAGGTGTCAAGTATAAAAATGTATGTGGTCAAGTTGCCGTATTATCTTTATCACAGGATTTGCTAAGTATATTTACAGAAATTTTCTTGGACCATGTGAATTTTTTATCAATCATAAGAAAATTATAAAATTGAAAGGAATTATGGCAAAATGTAAACTTACTTTGACTTTCACATGTTCACTCATTTTATACCTTTGGATGGGCATAATGTCACCTTTAGTAAAATACTCAAGTTGAAAAATTATTTTCTAAAACGCAAGTACAGCAAAGGTAATAACAGACATATAAAGTTTCGTAACTGTAATAAATATAACAGTTTAGATTTCATGCGATATTCCGATCCAGTATAGTTGCTAATTGCCTAAAGCAATTACAGTGTGAGTTTGATTTATAATTTATGGACCATTCCGTTTACATGAAAATAAACCTGAGTGATCTCAAATTATAAATGTGTTAAGTGAATTTTATTTTTTATGTCCTAGTGCTAACTTAATGAGCTCTTTTGCTGTCCATTAAATAATAAATATTGAATGTGATGAAATGAGTTTGATTAATTTAAGAACAAGAACACATACTATTTTAATTTAAAAAAGTGAATGTAATGAGTTATAGATGTGTAAAATGGACAACATGTATAAATTTCGTTTTTATTGTCCCTGTGGATATTTAAAAAGCCCCAATTACTGTCAATTTAGAAATAAATAATTTCTAAACGATCCATTAGATATCACCAAAATACTATATATTTGAGAAAAAAATCTAGATAGCTATACTCAGTCTGAAATTATAACTAGTTTGAGCACCTCAAAATGAAAATGCAAGTGTGTTTTGCGCTTTTGTTGGCAGTTACGCAAATATTTGCATGGCCACCGATTCTAAAAAGTCAAAGAGGTTTCAAGGCACTACCCGACGGTAAGTAAGTTTTTAAGAAATTGTAACTTAACAAAACAATGATGTGTATTTCAAGTTGTGTTTTTTTTGATAAACTTTTTTCATCTTTTATGGTTTGGTAACTTAAACTGTTATACTGGTAAACAAATAATTATAATAAATAAATAATGCTTCATATTTTATTTTTAAATGTTTATCTTTTAAGCTTATTTAAGTGAGAGGTAAATTAACTTGTACATGTTTCTGTAATTCATTGTGTACAAAGTTAGTTGATATAAGTGTAAGTTGTAAATTTGTGAATATTGTTAAATCATGACACAAGTGAGTTACGTCAAATATTAAAATATCATCTACATTGAAATAATCTGATTTTTTAAAGATGTCTCTGGGTTTAAAAAATGCAACCTCTCACTCCGTTGCTGTTGATACTGTTTGTTAATAATGTAAGCGATTCACCTGATTTTGATAATTTGACAGATAATGACTTTCAGCAACTTTCAGTATATCGGTTGCTTTTTGTCGATGATATAGCAGTTTTTACAACTGATAAACATAGTTTACGAGCTGTATAAGATCGTAAATACTTGTATTCAGTCAGATGTAAATAGAAAATAAATGTGAGGCAAAAAATAAGGGTACTTGAAGAAAAAAAACAAAGACATAATTTTGAATGGTTTTTTTAATAATGAAATTATTGAAGAATTTGATAGTTTTTTTTATCTAGGTATAAAACTTGTTAAAACAGGAAATCTTCGTTTTTTTGTTAATGCCCTGTTTGACCAGGCAGTAAAAGCCATAACTAGAATATGATTTCTTCTTAAGAAGTTGAACATTGATTAAAAATCCAAATAAGAATTGTTTGATAGTCATGTTGTTCAAATTTAAATGTTTGGTTCTGAACTTTGGGGAATATACAATAATTAAGAGAGATAGACAAGTAACATATACGGTTTTGTAAAATCATACCTGGAATAAGATGCCTCTGTATTAGGAGAACTCGGGAGATTCCCGTTATCTATTATAGATATTGAATTTTTTGGATTAAACTCAAGAACAATAATGATAGTTCTATTTTGTATGACATTTTTCTACAACAATGTACAATATCACGATTAAACTGGTGTTTAGAATGACAAACTCTTGATAATTTAGGTCTTTCACAGATGTATGATTTCTGTAATCCTGATATATTTTTTCCTATTTTACAAAAACAATTTCGTGACAAGTATATTCAAGAATGAAATTCAATTTTGAATACATCACGCAAATTAGAGTGTTATGCAAATTTTATAAATGTCTAAGAATTTGCACTACATCTAATTAATATTCTTAATGATTTATGTAGAATGCAGTAAACTAGATTGCGTTTGTCTTCGCATTTTGTAATTGAAGCAGGTAGATTTAATAATATAGAGATAAATAAAAGATCGTGCTTATTTTGTAATCTGAAACTGTTTGAATCTGAATATCATTTCGAAATATAATATTATCCGAAAAGAATGACTGCAAAAACATTATACAGCATGGCCTTTACTTAATAAATTTGTTACACTAACGAAAAACTAGTATAACTATTTAAGTAAATTAGCTTGGTATATCAAAGAGGCTTTTAAAGTAAGAACACTGGCTATTGAACAGAATGAATTTACACAGGCTGTTTATTTATACCGACATCGTATTGCAATGTTTATGTGTTATGTGTTTGATTACCCGTTTGAATTATTATCATATATAGATGTGTTGGCCAAAAGCATATTAATGCCGATTGCTTAATAAAGATCGGCTGGTTGATTGATTGTATATGTGATTAAGACAACAACTCTTTCCCTTTTTCCGACTATTTTAATCGTATAGCACACTTAAGAATTAGCAGAGTTGTAAATCGCCACTGGTTGAATTTCTTTAAATCTTCATTTGTTTTTCGTACGTGTTCCGTGATACATACCTTTTGATAATAGTTGTTCTTATATGATAGTCTTTGTACATATCCGAACATTTCTGATTTCTTTCAGATTATTGGGCACTTGATGATATGGCGGATGAGTACAATGCAGGCTTTGCAAACAGTGACGACTTCGGGTACATGGACGGGTACCAAGATGACCGACAGAAGCGCTTCAAACAAGGATTTAAACAAGGGTTCAAATTCAAACATGCAAGGAAGTAGGAAGTAATGTTTCTGATAAATGAATGGAATCGGATCTGAAAGATAATTGACCGAGAAAATATGTTGTTATATATTGTTATATTTTCCTGACTTTTTATTTACCTGGTGTATCTATTGTTTTACTTATTAGCTTGTTAAAACAACAACAGCAACAGCAGCAGAAGCAGCAGCAACAACAACAACTACAACAACAACAATAACAATAACAATGATAATAATAATAATAATAATAATGATAATAATAACAACAACAATAGCATAAAAAATGACAACAAAAACAGCAACAAAAAAACAACAAAAACAACAACAAATACAACAGGAGCACCAGAAAATTCTTGAATCAAAACAGAAATAAAATTTATTTGATAGCATATGCATAATGTGTCATTGTATAATTTCAATTGCTGTATTTCGTACATGTATTTTTCTTTGTTATTTCTTTAAAAAATAAAGCTATTCTACACTTAATGTTCACGTTGTTTTTTATACAAAGGAAGTTAATATTTGCGTTTTCAAAAACGATAAAAAGTTATGGATACATTGACATTGTATTTGAACACATAGAGAAAATAAATGAGTTAGAGTAAAAGTGAATGCTTACGTCTACGTAATACTATATATACATTAATTCTGGTTACGGTTTAGATATTTGCCTGACACTATCCACCGGTTAGACCCAACCGGCCATGTAAACGGTCAATAAATCCTTTTAAACATTATGCCAGGAATTTGTGTTTACAGTTTTTAGGGTCTGCAATCTTTACTTTTTTGAGACTTGACGGTAAATGAGATTTTTTCATTCTTTTGAAAATAGTTTAAAACAATGATTAAGACAGATAATCCATCTATGTTAATTATTTTCACAGTATTTTTATTGACCGACAACAGCGGCGGTTCTAGCCGGTGGATAGGGTCTGAGCCCAAAGTGCCAGTAGACTCACACGCTCATAAGGTTGTTGTAATACCTTCTGCACCTGTTTATATCGCCAATGCCATTAATATACATGTGTATGTCAAATTAATTGACATGAAGGCCAAAATTATCCTAATGATTAAGCAAACTTTACGTTTTCGAGTCGTTATTCAATGTGTTCATGATTGCTTCAACCATATAATTCTTTATAAAGTGAAATTCAGTTACCGGTCCAGAAAAAAATATGATAAACAAGTTGAACAATGAAAAGCGGCGTTCAATGAACACAACCCCCACACGACCCAGCTACAAGGACCACCGGCCAGGAGGACCAACAAAAAATCAGGAAGGACACAAGGCAGAGCACGGACAGGATAATCGTTTAAAGCATTTCTTAATATTTCTGTTGAAGGTATCAATGCCAGTGCCAATGAACGGTGAGATATGTTGCAGTTTACATATATTTTTTTATATATATATATGTAAAATCCCCCAATCAAACATAATCTGCAGCGTCCACATATGTTTTGTTTTTATCGGTCTCGAAAGACTTTTAAATTTCCAGAATTTTAAACAAGAAACATCATGGTGTCTATAGATAGTGGATTTCATCATATAAGCGATTAGAGCTAGGGTTTACATTGATCAATGCACTATTATACACCTTGTGGTATATAAAATATATATCAGCATAGATAAAGAATTACTATAAGGTGTAACCCTCTTAACAAAAATGACCTTCGCAATGAAACGAATTTTAAAAAAGGCTAGAATACTGTCCACTGCATTGGAACTAAGGGGCGTGGGTAAAAATCACAGAAGGGTCAACTTTTTTCTTTCGTATTTTTTTTACTTTAGCAGTATTCATTTATTTTGCAAATCCCGTTTTGAAAGAAAAAAGCGTTTCATTTTAATGATGTAATAATTTAAGGTATTGGCTAAATAATGCTAAATTATATAACAGATATTGTACCTAATATCATTAAAGTCTAATATAATTATGTTATTAAAGTCTAATATAATCAAAGATACATGATAAAAGTACTTAATATTTAAAAAGATCAACCATGGATACCTTTTAGAAAATTTAGTCAAAGTTTGAAAACAGCCTCTCGTTTTGATACAGTTTAGGTATATTTTAAATGAGACACTCTTAAAAATAAAACAGTCAAACAAATGTCTACAATTGGTGGGGTAGGGTACAGTTTTTATGAATATTTCAAACATTTTGCGTAGAAACAATTATGTTATTTGTTTGAGCTGATTGTTATTATTTAATCTAAACAATAATCAATGGGAAACATATTATCATAATCTACGAGTAGAACATTTGATAAAGTTTCCTCATTTCTGAAAAAAGCCCTTTTAATGTGTTTAATTATGAACATTTAGTTCGGAAATGAATGTGTCTATAAGCCATAAACCGTTCTGTAGATTATGTTTAGATCTTAGTTAAAATTGTTTAAGGCCTGTAACTGACCTAAGTTGACAGTTGTTTAGTTTCATATAGTGCCTATTTAGGTGGTTATTACTTAAGAAGAAACTATACAAAGAACGTGGCATAACTTACTTAACTATACAAACTTACAAAGATATAATCATTTAACGAAGGTTTATTCTATACGCCACCTTTGCAGCTCAGTGAATATATTCCCGTTACTTTATTCTGTAAGAAAGTGAAATATAATGAAAAACTCGACTGGTGCGCATTAATGCGACTCCATAACTCGACGTTTTACTGATTGCATTTCCAAAGCGGCTTCAAATCATTGGGTATAAAATATACTTTTCACATAATTTTACATAATACACACGTTGCTATAGCGTTATTGATTATTCATTATTTCTGTTTGATATGTCATCAAGAATCTCAACAACAAATTGTTTCTTCTTTCCTTGATAAATCTTTTGTTTTGAATTGCAGCCTGAAATTCGAACTATCAACAAATCATCACATTTAATATTTTCTAAAATGACAATACGTACTCATGGAGATTAGTTTGATCTTAACCTTTTACGTTATACAGACGTGTTTTGACGGCTTTTTGCCCTCTTGAGGCCTCAAACAGTGAAAAAATGCCCTATTTATAAAAACGTGACCACTTTTTCGACGCCGCCCCATCAAAATGGTACATCACGGCGTTGCCATGGGGGATGTGCCACCATCTGTTTGGGGGGGGGGGGGTTGAGAGGCCGGTAGTCCCCCTCATCGCCAAGAAAATTGTGGACATATAACAGAGAAGTTGCAGCACTTTGAAATCAATTTTGATGGAAAAACAATGCAAAATAGTGATTTTTCCAAATTTTGAGACTTCCACTCGTTGCCATTATAACAGGAAATTTACGATTGAGCATACTGTTACAGATGCTATGATTCAGTCAACATTCGTGACAAGTTTTGTCAGTATTGAATCAGTTGTCATAGTTTCATAGCAGTTAGAACTTGTAACAGGAGGTTTTTAAATGAAAACGGCCATTTTCACAATATGCTTATGGGGGAAAAGGTTAAAGTAAAATCTACAGTACGAGGAATCAATATAAAACACTAGCAAAACGCACAATAGTTAAGGAAATGATACCTTTATTTATTGCATAAAACGACTACGAAGTGACCGCTAATTCGTTATATAATACTTATGGATATCATTTTTTATTTCCTTTCTTCAACCAAATAATCTTTTAGATTACATTTAACAATCCACGAACCACGATTGTCCAAACGGAACAGCGTAGTCCACGAGCAAAAGAAGCCATTTAAATTGCAGTCCCTAGTCTAAGAACTCTAGCACTCTTTCATCCACGATCCTTAACTGTAGGTTGAAAATAAGTCTATCATCTGCTATTGCTTGCAATAGTTTAGTGTAAAACTTCATTTAAATCAATATACACCCATACTGCTGAAAGAACAACACGAATTGATATGGCAAGCATCTGACAAATGATTACAAATTTGTTTTTCTATATTTTCAAACAAAATATTTTAGTAAAGCATGTTCATTTTTATCAATGTGTTCATTTACGCAAACTATTTTAAAATTATAACTCCTGCGTTCCTACTGCTGCCATTTACATTAAATTGTATATAGGCCTGCCATCATAAGGGTAGTTAAGATATATTAAATGATAGTGTCTTTGCTTTTACCGTTTCCATGACAATTTCCCAAAACAAGTGACGGGTCAATTTTTTGTATTAATGATGGTATCAATTTATAAGAACAAGTGCAATGCTAATTTTTGACGTGTCGTTTCAAAACAATGTTACTTAATAAGCTAATTGATTTGACAGCATGTTCTGTAAACATGAACATCGGCCTGACTGGTCAGTCAAATCCAATACTAAAGATCCTTACTAATGCATAAGTTGCGGTGCTACAACTTTAAAAGCGATCGAACCACGATCTTTTCAAAGGAGTTACATGGTGTAGGGAAAATGATAGGACCTGTCAATAATTAAAGGTTTTTAAATCTCGCTAAGGACATGCCATATTCATGACCCCTTTTGCATATATTTGCAATGTACATTAAGCGTATTTTAATGGGGAAAGCCTTTAAAAACACAAAAGAAATGTTATTATTTTTCTTATTGCATTTTAGATTACATTATCATTATAAAGCCTTCTGTCGATTTTCAAACTAAATTAGGTTAGTAAAGCCCAATGTGCCCCACTGTGCATTAACGCTGGTCATTAGCATTATCATCGGCCTTCTATAAGCTAGCTGAGAAGCTTTCAAAAAAGAATTCATCTTAACTTCCCTGCTGGATTCAAGCAAATTTCTTCTTTAAAACATTTCTCATAACTTCGTATGTAAGGACGTTGGGTACTAAGATATTTAACGATACTCCAAATGGATAAAAATACAATTTTCTCTTTTCTGTTCAATAACATAATCATTTAATTATTTTAATTTCCCTATGGATATTCATAGATATTATCCAAAAACATATGAATATGATATTACGTAATATATATCCTTGCAGAGATAAAGATGCAGACGGAAAATAATCTGAAACATGTATTAAGTGAAAATGTAACAAAATATAATGCGCATTGTGATATATTATATGATGATCGTTTATAACTCTTTGATAACGAAACATCAACTCTTTGTTTTTATTCATTCCTGAAAAAGTAAGATTTATATTCCCTCACGAGTTGCGGCAGTAAAAAGAGACTATTTACTGTTTGTACATACTTTACTTTAATTGGATTTTGTATGTTGTAAACTACATAAACTAAAGAAGTAACTAAGATTCATATGTGCTTTGTCTGTCGTCAATGGTCGCAATGAAATCGTTCATACTTTTACTAGCTATATTCTTACGTTTATTGGTATTATCAGTTGAGTTAAATATGCGAAGATATTTAACAACAGGTATGTTAACCTTTTTATTTGTGATTTTGTTATAAAATAATTAAATGATGATAGGTAATAAATTAGTTTTTTTCACTGAATATAGGGTTTTGAAATTTATGACTAAAGGCTTGATAACACTTGATGTTCCAAATATTAAACTTATAAGATAATTTTTTAATTAGTTTTAGTTGTCAGTGATTATCTTAACATTATGCTACTTTTAACAACATACATGTAATTCATTGTACCTGCAATTTAATTGGCTTATTGTATACTACTAAAATAATTATAAATATGATTTTCTGTCATTTTATTTACACAATAGCTGATTACAGGGTAGATATGCATCGCTTATAATGGTGATAGAAAATTTGGTCATTTGAATTAACTGTATAATAATATATATTATTATAAATATTTTTTATATATGAAATTTGTGGTTAAGACGATCTCTGATATTATCATTGCCGTTATGAAATATAATTTCGCAAAGATGAAAAAGTGTGAATTTTGGTCCACAAAAGTAGTAGTTGAATCGCTATGCAAGACAGTTTTGGGCCGTTTTCCCCCCAGATTTTTGTCACGTCTGAACAAATTGATTCATAGTCATAAATTTTGTAATAAATTGGCTTAATCGTTACTCCTTTTCGTGATCTTTGAAAATTAAACAACTATTTGTATGATCAGGAACAACGAACACCTTTTAAACTGGATTCCTAATTCTGTAAGGAAAAGTAACAAACTTGATGACTTGTTGATTTGCATTGGTTCACTTTATTTTCGGTAACAGTCCATTATATTATAATATTATGCAAACTAAAATTTAGTTTTGTCTCTAGGAAGTTCCACAATAAGCCAATTGCGAAATTTTTGTCACGGGCCTACTGTATATCGTTAAAAAATTTACTCGCTACAATTTGTCAAAAGCAAACATTTTTTTATTATATTAGATTTGATTTAATTGTTCCTAGTAATTTTTAAATTGCGCGATTTATAGTGAAAAATAGAGTATGTTCCAATGAAATATCACGTTTTTTTAAATCGTTTGAAAAAAGGCTTTTGACGAAATAGATTATTTTTCAGAATGTTGGTTACATAATTGACTTTGCGTTAAAAATGTTATTTTATATTTAATACTAAATTAATACTAAAATATATGACAACGAAAGTAAGTGACTGTTTATTTATATTGTGACTAAACGCATGAAACTAAATAACATTAAAAATGTTTTGTGCTTTTATGCGTTTTTTGTACACTTTTTACGTTAAAAAAGAACGTCAAGACGATGTTTTATTACACACTTAGAAAAAATAAAATGGCTTAAGTATATGGAAAACAGAGCGACGTCATATAATAAATATATTTTGTTATTTTCGTATGTTTGATTTTAGTCTTATTATAGACAAACTTATACACATTTGAAAACGCCACGAAAAATAATTCCTTATCTCTGAATATCAAATCGTCAAAATACTTCAACTCGAAGACAACAGTTTAAATAATTAAAAAGTTAATTTCTCTAGGGCAGTGATGTTTAAGAGATAATCTTTATCTTATATGAACAAATCTACCACAACTCATGGCTGATCGAGTTGGAAAAAAATCTGCTTCATAGAGCATGAACACTTTATCTTTTAATCATAATCAGCATTGAAAACTTATTACTAGTAATCAGTAAATGGCTAAAAGCTGAATATATATATACATGTTTTGAAACGCACACATACATTTTAATAAATACATGCTGAGTAGAAGAAAGAACAAAAATAAGGATTTGTATATGGTAAACAATCATTTGCTTATATACAATTAATTGAATTACACATATGCCATTATACATGTATAATAATGATTAGAATGGGTAAAAAATCAATTAGGATAAAACCACCAGATTTCAATAAAAGTTTAAATGGGTATAGAAAGTATTATCTTTAATAGTATCGTAATTAAAATGTATAACATACAATAGAATTTATTTTATATCAAATATCAAAAACATCAAAGTAGTTATCGTCATGAATTGTTGCTAGCCAATTAGCAAATTAATCTCATCAGGTCTGAGTGATTAATTACAAACATTTTTATATCACTTTTGAAGAAACAATATACAAATATATTTTCGCCATTTTTATATGCTAATAAAATGTTAAGAAATACAGGATATTAAATGAGTGTAGGTTTAATACTAAATTCATTGAACGAGTTGAATAAAATCATATTATGCGAGGCTCTGGCGAGAAAAATGTTGCTTTATTCAATATATTATTGAATCTACACAAATTTAGTGTTATATTTATCACATATATGAAAAAGATCTGTAAACTGTTAAAAAGAGCCATTTTTCATTGATGCGCCTAAAGTGTAACGCTAACATTAGCGCGCTATAACGTTATGTTTATACTCGTATATAGCGCAAATGACGTTACGTCAAAGTGTTATTACACTAGCGTTATGTCCTTTTTTATTAAATGGTTTTTATTCCTTCAGACCCGAAGGTTACTCTGTTTAGTACCTCAGTCAAAAAAGCTCATTAAGGGTAAGAGGTTCATACCTTAACACTCTTGCAATAATAAGGGGAAAAACAACAAAACTATGAAAATTTAAATAGTATCAATACATTATTTTATGTATGATAAAACGACAAAACACTAAGCCAAAATACATATAAAAAGGAGATCATAAGGTCAAGAAAGGAAAGAAAAATTTGAATGGTGTTTTCTAAAAGTTTTACAATTTTACACAATGTATTATAATGTTAAGCTATAAAAACACGTAAAAATGTACAGCTTATTAGATAAATGGTGGGAGAAAAAAACAAAAAGAACACCTCAACAACTCTTGTCTCGCCTTAAACAAAGTTCACATTTGATTTTTTATTAATATTAACTTTTTGTCAAATCATAATTTACTATTAACATTGCTTGTCTAAGATGAACTACAACACTATGAAATAAAATGTCTAGAACTATTGAATATTATTTTGAATATATATAGTCTTGAACAATATGGAAAAACCCAAGCATCATTATACGTATAGAATGGGCTAGACAAACATTGCATTGATCGTTATCAAGTCTCATTGTTATCAGTAGTAATAAATCTTTGTAAATTAAAAACCACACTGTAAGTGTCTATGAGTGTCTTATATCATACACGTAAATTCTCTAGAATGTCAAAAATTACACTTGATAATTTATTCAAATACAAAACTTAACAGTATTTGGTTTTATCCTTGCATAGGCTTTTTATTTCAATTAACAAAACAAAAAGTTTCCATTTTCACAAAAGAGACAGCAAATGTACTTGCTTATCTTGCAAAAGTAACAAACATTTACTTCAAGGAAATAGCCCAACTAAGTATTAATGAAGAATATAGCATGTCTGTAGGTTGAACAACATGTGTGTTTATCATATAGTAAGATTGGTCTGCCAAAAATGTAACAATCCGGTACAAGATATGCTCTATACATAAATTTGTGCATATAATTACTCTTTAATCTGTAATAAAGAGGAAAATACTGCGTTTTTACCAGTTTTCAGTTTAGCTTTGTTTCTAATGTCTTTTGCAGACCATTTCGGATGGCAAACAAGAAATGACGATCTGGAATGGAATAATATCAACCGGAACCCGGGGATTGCAAACTCTTTTGAAAGCCTAAACAAACATAAAGACATTTTCAGCAACATTGAAAAGCGAGGGTTTCTTGAAAAACCTTATTTGAAAAAATGTTTTCGACAAACCATGAACTTGGTAGATCACTGTAGAAAGATTCCATTCATGAGACCCTCAAGAAGATGCGGATTTATGCGAGAATGCATTCCAGAGAAAAAACCGAACTGTTGGTTACGAACAATGTGCCTTTAATATCTTAGGCCAAAATGTTATTATGAATGATCATATTATCAAACTAGAACATACTGATTCTACAAATATATTTTATTATGAAACATAAACTGGAATGTTATCTGTGTTCAAAGTTCTTTAGTAAGATGTTTTACAATTCAGTAACGTATACCCTGGTGCATATAAGAAAGCTTTCAACTAAATCAAAGCTACAATAAATCATCACAATTACAATATATAGATATACAAATACTCAAGTAATGTTTGAAAAATAAAATTATATGTTTTTCATAATCATGAATATGATATTGTATTTAATACAAATAAGAAATACCTACACTGGTCTTCAAGGTTTCTTTAACGTTGTCGTATTATGCTGTAATATAGAAAAATTACCGTACCGTTATATAACTACAATGAAATTTATATACACCCAATGACTGTGTGACATGATCGTGACACTATGGATTTTTTTTGCAATTTATGAAGAACAATTTCTAATATAAATTGCAACAAATAAAAAAACCCACAGAAATCCGAATGTTTTTGATATCGTAAGATTAAAATTAATAATTAACTGATTGTTGTTATTATGCAATACATTGCACCGGAGTACTTCTTTGATGAAATTAAATTCCTATCATTATCCAAAAACTTTACACTGTAAAAATCATATATATCAACAACCGTACTTTAGCACAATCCTAAGTGAACAAACGGAATTAGGGAAAGCAAAATACAGGTACACAATTACTTTGAGACATGAGCAAAGAGACAGATATATTTGCCGCGAGCATCAACTTTGTGTATAATTGCTTATGTAGTATAGATGTAGGTCTTCTAAAACGTTTTTCTACTTAAGGTGAATGTAAAATTGACAAATGTAAATCTATTTTATTATTATTAAACTTTAACATACAATAACATATAAACAACAACAAAAAAAAATAAGCAAAAAGTATTTTTAAAAAGATACTCGGCCAAACTGAAACTGGCTTATCTGCATATCGTTTCTTACGAAACATGGAAATAGAATCATAAGGATTATAATATTGAGTCTATTCTTTAACTTTACGTTTAAATTTTTGAAATATCAAAATCAAATGCACAAAACAATCTGTTTCGTACTCATTTTTTTTCGTCTAAGTCCATGTTTACCGTCATGTTATTCCTTATTTCTATTATTGTGAATGTCGTTTGAGCTAAAGGAAAACATTTAAGTAATTGAAGTTTAATCAAATCGAAATATTAACAGAAAGTTTATAATGGAAACGTTTTGCTCATACGACGTCATCACCCATAATACCTAGCGAGTAATGGTTGACAGATTAAATGTTAACAAAAACTTATTAAAATAAATGCATCTAACATTGGTTACCCAATGATATGATGCAAAGATACTAGTTTGAATTAATAACATGTATTTAAATAAAGATGATTAAGTGATGAAAACATATAACTTTTTACACTTATATTGACATAAATTAGTTTTATAAATAGACCTGTTAAATTACGCGAGTTACATTAAAAACATAATACTTCGGCTAAGGTACACAGAATTATTCCATATGTGGGACACTACAGTATTGTAAATAGTGAATGGAATATTAGCAGTATGTGGCCGTTTTCTAATTTGCAATTCCACATCAACGAGTTCTGCATTGAAATATCTTTCTTACTTCATAAATTACAATTACATTGCCGTTAATTTGAAAAACCAAGATGTTACATGGCCGCGATAATGCGGTAAAGAGTGTAACAACATATGTTTTTCTATATAATATTACTTTATGACGTTATTTGATTTTGACATGGTTATGCATAAATGTTGGCTTACGTGTATATTCATTTACTTTTAGACAGATCAAACTCAAGTTTTGCAATATGAAATTATGGATTTCAAGTTTGATTTTAAATATCTTAATGACTGAATGTTTGGCAAAAATTCCACCACACATCATTTTCATAGTCGCTGACGACCTTGGTAAGTAACTGTTTTTTTTATCCTTTATAAACTCCACCGACGTTGTTTTTTTTTAAAAAATGACGTGACTGGGTTTTTCTTTGTGATGATGGTTTATAGCAACTTGATTACCTTATTCTCTAACAAAAACCATTTTTATTTTACAAAATGACATGAATGAAAAAAGTTTAAACGCGTATAACTTATATCAGTTAAAATTGCACTTATTATCTTTTTTCAATTTCGTTTTGAGTATATTTCTTTATTTCCCTTTTTTAAAATCATTCCGTTTCAAATACATCAGTTAATCTTTGTATGATATTCAAATTCTAAGGTTTTAGGCTTTTGGGCCTGTGGAACTATTTAATGATTATTTACAATGACATTTTACAATGATTTTAATATTTGAGTATTCCAAACGTCTTTTTAAGTAAAAAAATATACGGACATAGGTTCGGTTATATCGTATCATGCAATCTTTGCTCTGACAGAAATGTGTGTAAAATATCTAAATTTAAATGTAATTATCTTATGTTATATCTAATTAAACTGCTTACCAATATTTGAAACACGCATTACAAAAAGTGATATTTAAGATTTATTTATGGCGTGGCTGCCGTTTATTGTAGTACTTTATGTCCCTCGTCTTTTCAAAGAAAAGGGAGATATACAAAAAATCTGTCTGTCTGTCTGTCTGTCCGTCACACGTTCGTGTCCAGTTCATAACTATATCATTTACCAAATGAATTTTAGATAACTTGGCATAAATGTTTGTTATAACACGACGATGTGTCATGTGCAACAACCGGAACACTACCTCGAAGGTCAAGGTCACACTTGGTGTTTAAAGGTCAACATTGTCTATTTGAGGGTATATGTCGTGTCTGGACTATTAACTGTCTTATCCATGAAGGGGTTTTGAAAATACATGACACAAATTTTCACAATTTTAAGACAATTTGTCATGCGCAACAACCAGTTGCTATCTCAAAGGTCAAGGTCACAGTTGAAGGTCAAAGATTAACATGGTCTGTTACAGGGTATATTTTGTGTCCCGGCCAACACTTTTTCATACATCAAGGGACATTGGAAAAATTTTGCACAGATATTCACGATAATAAGACAATTTATCATGCGTAGCAGCTAGTTGCTACCTCAAAGGTCAATGTCCCAGAGGTCAAATGTTGACAGAGTCTTTAATAGGGTGTATTTAATTTGTATTAATAATAGGACCATGTGTTGTATGCAATAGCCAGTCTCCTAACTTCAATGCCAATGCCACATTTGAGTGCTAAAACTTATCATGGTCTGGTCAATGTTTTACTTTGTGTGTGGCATATAACGTTTTCATCAATCAAGGGGTTTCAAAATAACTTAATAACAATAATAAGACGACAAGTCATGCGCAACACCTAGACCCCTACCTCAAACGTTAAGGTCCCACTTGTCAAATAATCTATTACGAGTATGAAAATGTCATGTGTTGATGATCGATGACTGGACACGAAATGTACCCTTTAACTTTAATTGACTTTGTATTTGTCACATTTGTGGCTCTGAAATAGTGATAACAAGATAAGAATATAAATGTTAATGTTATGTCATTATATTTATTTAATGAATTTATTGAAACTGGCATGTTCAGATCTAGCATTAACTGAAAGTCCAGATCCATACCTAAATCTTTGAAATAGAACAATTTTGTGCTGCATGTAAAACTTCCCGGGCGGGGGACGTGACATTGGTAACTCTGTTACAAATTCTTGTTAATTAAGTGCCAAAAATATAATAAACCTCTAAAAAGTATATTAAAACGACGAGTTCTATTAGTGACTAGACTTGTTATTTTTATCAAAACAATGCCCTCAGACTATTTTTCATTCACCAAAGGACTATATTCGTTTTGAAGCTTGTGAGTACAGTAAGACGGATGTAATGAGTAGATTCAAATGAAAATACAAATGAAAAAAAAAAATCACTTTTGTAAAATTCATTGAAACAACGGAATAACCTGACGATTTAACGTGTTATATGACAAAGTTGTAGAGAGAACGTGCGATTGGTCACTTAATAGGAAATTTGCTATCCTAGCAGGATCTTTATTGAGGAAATTGATAATTGATTATCCAAAGGAAAAGTCTCCTATATTATTTTAAGGACGGGTTGTCGAAATTATATCTGACTGGTGCATAATATGTACAATTGTTCATTCCTGATGTATCTGTGCCACCACTGGAACAATACGCCAAATGTATAAATCACCGAAAAAACGTGCAGAGTATATGAAAAGAAAGAGAAACCTAAAATATTTATAATTAAAGACAGCAAAATTAATTTTAAAGGCACTTTTTTTATAGAGCTTGTTCATGGACGGCAGTGGTAAGCAGAATCAAATATTTGTAAATAGTATAATTTTCATTTTTTAAACACCCTCAGATGAATTCAAACAGCGGTGATCATGCTCTCTTCAATTTGACACTTTCATGTCACTTTATGACAATCATTTCAAACTTATTTTGGGTACCTTTAATAGACTCGAGGCTTACATTTAAAACCTCGCTGGCATTTATTGAATTTTGAAAAATATAGATGATGGGACAATAAATCGACTTATATTTGTAAATAAAATTATGCAAGAATCCACTGGTGGCTGATATTCTTTTCCTTTCTAGGGCGAAAAATACAAAGATACCATCACAAGCAGTCTAATGCCTTTTGATCAAATGTAGCTTTCCAGAAACCAACACATTAACAGTCCGTTTGTTACAATATTTTCGGATGTTTACAAAAATAAAGAAGATGTTTTAGACAAGATTAGCGTGACTAGAACTTTGGTAATAAAACATACATGGAAGTCAAACCAGTTCATACATGTTGTATCTGCAAAGACGTCGTTTTGTATGAAGTATTTAAAATAATGCACTTCATCTTCATTTCAGCTATTTCTATCGTTTGATCTTTTGACAAAGATTTTGAACCGCTTTGTTGCCAAATTGAAGTGTGTGAAGTTGTGCAAAAATCTGTCGTAATTTAGCTCACTTTCCACTTAAATGTTTTCATTCAAAGTTTCTTTTACTTTTACTTACTTCTTTTCTTCTACTTTTCTGGATAAAAATAGTCTAGGAACGCTGTTTTAATAAAGAAAAAGTGCAAATTGGTTCACCGTTGTGTTTATTGTAGATATAAATATTTTTACAAATATATAAAATGTAAAGAAACAAAGATTATTATGCAAAAACATATATCGTTTTATATAATTTGATATTTTTATTTTATTAAAGTAAATAAATTAACCTCTCAGATACTTATTCGGTATCAAAATGATTTTAAATTGGCAAAGTAAAATTGAATAGAAGTAAGTCAATATGAACTATACAAATAACTTAGTTTTAGGCCAAGACAATTTGCTATGACTGAGGAAATATGTTCATTATGAATTCAAGTCATGGTATTTTCATATTTTACTTTAGGTTGGAATGATGTTGGATGGCACAATTCGGAAATGCACACACCGAATTTAGACAATTTAGCAAGACAAGGTGTCATTCTTGATTCATCATATGTACAACAAGTTTGTACGCCGTAAGTGTTAGAAGTCTAGTTGAACAGTGTTCATCTTGCAGTAATGAATCACTTAAATGTACGATAAATGCTTTATTATACAACTATTGACTAGTGATAAGTTAATTCTTGTCAAGAATTACAAAACACAACATTTGTCTGTTTCCAATGCAACTTCTAAATATTATAGTATGGTAATGATACTTTAATCCAGAAAGATGACATAAAGAGCAATTGAATATGGGTCACAATCTATTTTTATTGGGAACATCTAATTCAGTCAGTGTATATGATACCCCACCCAGTGAATTTGATATTTCACTCAGTGAATATGATTTTATCAATAGTTATGTTGACTACTGTTTTCACCAATGAGATTTCAGTTATTTTTAGATCATAAAATAATGAAAAATATGCAGTAAATAATTATAATTTCCTTTCATTTTAAACAATGCGATAACATCAGACAACAGAGAAAACACAAATATAGCCAAGTCAGGTTTTGTCTATTATTCTTTTGATTTAACTTTCCTGCAGTCAAAGTCTTAGGTGTTACACGCGAGCATTTGATATGCGAGACTCCTTGTGCATTGAGGCTTCAAAAACGCCTAATCGTTTTAACCCAAATAACGATTTGCATTATGTGATACGATCACTTGACTTACTTAACATACAACTGTCTTTTTGTGTGTTTATTAAGTTATTATTGCATGCTACTAGGTTTCAATAGTTTGTTTATCTGATTATTTCTTTATTCTTATACTACATATACTTTATTTTGACATCCTTTCCAACTGACGAAAATGTTTCCAATTAAATTCACACTCCCTGCTTTATTCACATATAGTATTATTGATAAGTAAGCATGCCAATATGTAATTCTTATGTTATGTATGACATGTTAAAGGTTACAAAATTCAATAAATTAAATTTTTGTGTTCTATATCCAATATTTTTATTGTATAACTCTAATTTTATATGCTATACCATTATATTTATTCTATCACCTGTGAATGACACTGTGCATATGTTTAATCCTCCTTATAAATGTATATGTATATGTAAAAATGAAAATAGATTTTAAAGTCTTTAGGACATGCAATCGTATAAAAATGTTTTTCTTATGTGCCTAATAATTTAACCACGATATGAACCTATGTAAGGATATCATGTAAGATGCATTGACATAAAAATACACGGAACATAAATCGGAATAAATCCACTATATGAAACGAAAAATACAAACAAGAAACCTTAACAAATGAAAATGTTAGGCCGTTAATCGTTAATGCAATATGCATGTAAAACGATCCGGCGCACGTATAACTTTAGAATTTAACGTAAACGATGTCAACGTAAGAAAATGGTTGTTCTAAATTGAAAAATGCGTTATGTCAAGTCAAACCCTCACAATAGACATAAATGGTATCTGGACCACCGCACTGCGTTGCAATCAAATCCACCGCCATCTGCATTGTAATCATTTTTTTGTAAATTCTTTTATAAAAAAGGCAACAACAATTCTAAAAAAATCCAAATTATGGTTGTTTTGGTGCAAATATTACAATGTATACATATGATGTACTGTTGGTGCATTAAGGGGTTGTTTTGCACACAATTGCACCTGTTTTAACCTACAATAGGCAAAAGTGGCGTCCCCACACCAAACTGTACATAAGTGTTAGCAAAAATGGCAATGAATTGCACCGTGTGCGTGTAATAAGTTAGAAACGTACATATGTGGGCTCCAGTCTTACTAGGTGTTTCCAGAAAAACATTAAAACATAAAGTAAAATTTAGTCATATACTTACCGACAGCAGCAAACGGCCATATTTTATCGACCGCTTCTGCGGCGAAATCTCCATCGCCACTGCAATGAACCAACCGCTTCTGCAAAAGCTATGGCCAGTGTGATAATAATAGCATTAATATTTATCATTTTAAATTCCTTACTTATAGTTGATTGCAAAGTACCGTAGCTACTGTCGAACATCGTTTATAATATCCGCAGTCAATCGTCTGCCACTTTTCAACGTCTCTCTTGGCGATTGACGCGTCACCAACGTCCGTAAAATATTTCTCCATTCTGCCTCTTCCTTATTTTCATTTTTTCAATTTCTCAGTTCACCTTTCTTAATGGTTTATTTCAATCAAGAAATGTGCTATGGCTACCTTAACCTTTTCCCTTTTTCCGTTATCACTTTCTATGTTTTAGACAGTTTCTCGACTTACTATTGACACAATTTCTAATTGATGAATTTCGTGACGTTCCGACGGCATAATTTTAACGCGAGTTTTTCTTTTACAAGTGACATATGAATTGTGATTGCAAAGATAAATGTGGTTTAAATGAAGTAATTTCTTCCGACAACGTCAAATATGGCTCATCACTTTTCGGCGTATTTTGAAATCTAATTGTGTCATATTGTAAAATATACTCTTCATAGAGCGCTTATTGTCAGCGTAAATTTTTGCAGTGCGCCGGGTGTGCGTTGCCATGGTTTTTTAATTCGCTGTTACGTACAAGCTATTTGCGTTATCAAATTAGATATGGTATAGTTTTCCGATTAATTGTGATATATAACAATAAGTGATAGTTTGAAAATTCTTCAATTGACAGCCCCAGTCCGGTTTATTTTTGATCATCCCTCGTATGTCCTGAAGACTTTAAAATCTTTTCCATTTTTAGACATACATATATATTTATCGGGAGGATTAAGCATATGCACTATTTACAAGTGACTTTCACAGGGATACTGATCATTTCCACTACACTATAGTCTATCAGGATGATAACGCTTTATCAGAAATTCGTGCTTACCTTATAGGCGGGGCTTACTATGCTAAGCGTTCTATCCCATGATTCAATTTATCGAATAAATATTTTTCAGTACTGTATCCAATAAATATGCTTTCAAATATAGAACATATATATAGAAAATTATTGCACACAAATATTTTTTGATGAACAAATATTTTTAGTAGGATAAAATAAATATTATGGTATAGCATATAAAATTGGTGTAATACAATATAAATATTGGATATAGACCAAAAAGTAAATTTATTGAATATTGCAACGTTTAACATGCCATAGTTGTGGCAGCTCCATAAATCTTTTTTCTTTAGAAATGTTGATATTCACTATGTTTCAAAAGTGTATTGACAGTTTGAATTAGATTGCAAATTATTAATATTTATAAACTTAAACTTTTTTCAGATCAAGAAATTGTTTCATGACTGGTTTATACCCATTCCACACAGGATTGCAGGTAACTTTTCTAATACTTAAAATTCAAGATCTAGTGTAGCAATTGTTTTAATAACATGAATTTTTAAAGAAAGATTTTACAGTGCTATATTTCACTATTATCAGATAGTAACAGGTGAATGAATAACCCGAATAATGCGTTCCCTATAGTTACAGCTATACAGCGTATAAAGGCGTAGTAATACATCACTATAATTTCTTAAACAGCACAGTGTTATCAAAAACTTCGAAGCTAGAGCTCTTCCTGAACAATTTGAGACATTGCCTGAAAAACTGAAGACTTAAGGATATTCAACACACATTATAGGAAAGTAAGTATCAACCAATACTTGATTATCTAACAGATTATTAACATATTAAGTTTATTACATTATTTACCCTTTGCATGCAGGGAAATTCTTGTCTGCTCAAAAGTCGTCTGCTTTCTTATATATATATCTTATTTTCTCAAAATTAAAGGCAACTGGGCGTGACTTCAGGCAAATTAATATTTGACAAGCCGATGAGGTACTTGCCAATAGGTCTAGCACTATGCTGTTTGAAAAATGTGTTGATATCCCACTATGAAAACTGTAACTGATAAAGCTTCCTAATGATAGCGTTCCCTTTATCATTTTCTTTTTTTTTTAATTTGTTAATTTTATTGATAGGTTAACTCATATTATTTGAAATATATTTGAAATATTTCAAATGGCATTTGGGGTACTGTAACTGGAAGTATACACCAACGTATCGTGGATTTGATTCTTTCTATGGTTTCTATGGAGGGTCCGAAGGATACTTCAGTCATAAGTTTGGTAAGGACTTTTTTCATCAATATTATCTTTTTTTTTAACTCAGATATTTTATTTTCTTGTTTTAATGTGTGACCGTTGTGTCTCCATCTAGACATCGATTGATTTGACAAATATAAGAGTAATTCATTTATTTTACACAAATTGATAACTATATCAATCTCTTTCACAACCAGGAAGGGGAATACCACGAAAGCATAGTAATCATAGTTTTTCGTAAAAAATGAGCTTTTTCACGACAGGAAATGAAACGTACAATAAATCGCACGCCAACTTTCACCGACTATGGTAGTAATGAACATTAAAAACTTAATTTATACTCAATGGATCAATTTATAAATAAAACTAGAAAAAACACAATATATTTATAATAATAATTATTATGATAAAATAATCAATGCACGTAAAATATAAATATGTTTTTCGCTGAAATATTATTACTGCTATTTTCTTTCCTGGGTTAAGTGATGATTTGGCAACTGCTGCTTTTAAAATGTTACATAAATCAAAATTAAAATGTGTTTTCAATGATACTATTCTTATAAACAATTCTTAAGTTAACCGGCCGACTACAGAACGACCAATTGTCCAACTACCATCCGTTTTCCCTCCGGTTTGCAACTATCGTAAGTTGAATGTAAAGTAAATGGACAAAAGCCATGCGATATCCGGTCGGCTATCCGGTCGATTATCGGACGGTTTTCGTATGACATGTCTGCTTCCTCTTCCTCTTTATACCGTTCTTCTCCCCAACCCCTCTTTTGCCGTGCTTTTCCTTGCTTTCTGAGTAAAGTTCTTGTCTTCCCAAAGGTGAAAAGGTGAACGGCACCTTTCCTTGTTGATCTGTTTTTATCATATATACCCCCCCCCGACTTCATCCCCTTTCTTTGCGGCGCATTACATTTTGAAATCAAAGTTTTCTTAAAATGCTTGTAAATACAAATTAACTTGAAAATGTAAAGAAAACATGTTTGTGTGAGTCAGGTGTGTGTGTGCATGCGTGTGTGTGTGTGTGCGTGCGAATAAGCGTGTCAGCTAATTTAAAGTCGTCACTGGTTGCATTTATTCATGAGTTCTAAAAAAAGAGTATTCGTCAGTTTAGAAGCTTGAGGAAAATGTAAGATAAGAAGCCTCATCTGCTTCTTTAGAATTTTAATTGTTTAAGCATTCTATTTAAAGCCTTTTCCGAGAGACTTATTAGTTATTTTAGTGTCATCCTTGGAATCAAACCCACGATATTGAGATTACTAGTTTCACGTTCTGTTCGATTGAACTAAGCAGCTGGCTGATGATTCTCAGAATGGTGGTGGTGGAGGTAGTATACATTCCAGATCACGGAAATAACCCACATAGAATTTACCACCGCATTGTTCCTGCAGTTAACCCGTATTTCACTTTCGTAAAAAACCCCGATAACTCCTTTAACGAAAATGACCTTCACCATCATAGAAATGAACCCGGGTCGCCTATTTTACAGGTCAATAGGAACACATCTGTGGATGTTTCAAAATTCCAAATTATACCAGTTTATGTTAAATGTTGAATTCTGCTTAAACTGGTGCTAAGGGGCGTTGACGGTAATTTGCACTTGACAGTACCGTTCATGAGCAGACTCAATCAAACCGAGCCTACAACATTTTCAATTTATCGTGTTGGGTTTTCGTTAAGGATTCTTATTTTTTCTATTCTACCTGCTGTCAGGCCTGTTTTTACCACCGACGCTTTCCTTGCTGTGTTCATCCGGGCACCATAAGACCATACGTTTAACGTAAGGCATCTAACGGTGGTCTTGGCGGTTAATTTGCCACGTCGCCCTCGGTAACCTCTCGGAAATTGGAGGGTAATATGGCACCCAGTGTGTGAAACGTTTCAAGGCATGCAATCTATACCAAAAGGTGTCCATCCGAGTATCGGAGGTTTATCTTCTGTGAGCTAGCGGTGTGCCTCATGCCGCAATTAAATAACTCCGCGACAAATATCCAGAGACCCGCACGGTGCCTTACCGTTGAGTTGACACCGGAGTGTCACCGGCCAGAGACCATTTAATATTTAGCAATTTCAGGCCGTTCAGACACCAGTATCCAAATCGTTAACCTGATGACGCTGGCTTAAGTAAAGTGTAGGACCTTATATTTTCTTAACAAAGTTTAAGATCAAATATAGAACAATCAGCTGACAAGACTTAAACACTGTAAGACCTGTACTTATCATATTTTCCCCATTAATATTATGTCAAATCAGGGTCTGATATATCTAGATATATATAAACTATTACTTCTCAAATATACGATTTGTATTATCAAACTGCAATGCTGTTAATTGTGCTACTATATTAATCATTCTATTTTCAGGAGAATGGTACGATTTCAGATTCAATGAGGAAGTGTATTACCCTAACAACAAAACATATTCAACGGTAAGTAGGCAAACCTAATCATTGCTACAAATATGTTTACAAATGAGAGAAAGGAATGGTTTATGTGAGATGTATTTGTATCAAATACACCTTAGTCCGTTACTGGAAAAGTGAAAACCTATGACCTGGTGTTTTATAATTGTTGAAAAAAAAAAAACAGGTTCCTCACGACCCCTTGACCCTGCTTAGTTATTTGAGTCAATTTTACGCAGGCCCAGAATATGACAATCCTTAGATAAATTAATTTTTCATAACTGAAAACAACATTATTTTTTATTTTGAATGTGCTGATTTAAAAATTATTCTACGCATATCCTTAGTTTTGTTGGTTAAATGACAAACCGGTAGGTTTAGCATTGACTGCATTAAACGTTTTCAATTGTGGAAAATGTAATATTCTTGCATTATCAAATTTTAAGAGACTGTGTATCAGACTATATAATGACGCTTTCTTTATTGTACTTTATAAAAGATATATGATGCTATTTTTTCAGAAACTTTTTTCTAGCCGTGTTATTGATATTATCAATGAATCAAATCCTGAAACTGAACCTTTGTATTTATACATTGCTTTCCAATCTGTGCATGATCCATTCCAGGTAAATACGAGTTTAATAACTATTAATCTTATCCCTAGCTTAATCCAAACCAATTGGGAGGCTGTCTAAATAGCACAATTTAATGTGGAAGTGTATTACCCTAGCAACAAAATATATTTAACGGTAATTAGAAAGCTGACAAATGCCGACAAATTTATTGACAAATGACACAGGAATGGTTTGTGTGAGATGTGATTTTGTCAAATACACGTGGTACAATTTTATTTTACCCGTTAGAAAATAATATTCAACAAGGCATAACGTTGGGTCCCAATATTTAAGTCATTCTGGACGTAAAGCCATGAAGCTATCTATCTTGCTTAACGGAGGCTATGGGGGACTACACATATGCCGCCGTTTCTTAAATTATGCAACGAGGCCTGCACAATTGCCATATGAAGTTTCAGAAGTTTGAGAATGATGAAGATATATAATATGTACTTCAAATCTATAGGACCTTTTATTTTTTTCTACCATGTAAAACGTAGATTAGGACAAATGCGGTGTTAGTAATTTATATGATAACCATACTTATATCTGTTTTGGCAGGTTCCAAAACGCTACAAAAAGTGGTATCAGGGCGATATGAGCAAAAAGAGGAGGACGTTTTGTGGTAAAGTTGTACATCTAGAACCTTACATTAAAAAAATTGATTTGATTTTGCATCTTAATAGATGGCAGTTTTTAAATGTATTTTCACAGTCCACGCTCACTAAGACAAGTTTTGACCTAGTACTAAACATATAAACATATAAAATGTATTTAAAGTAAATGATTTTAATCATTTTCTGATAGTTAAAATTTAATCTTAAAATAAATAAAATTAAATATTTATTGATTAATCTCAGTTCATTTTACAGCTTAAATAAATATCTCAACATTCATGAAAGAAACGTACCTCTGTGGTGCTAGAGTCATAAGAAAAGCTATAGATTTAGCATTGTCATACATAGAACAGCATACCCATGATAAATTTGTGATATTTTCTGACTCGCTTTCTGTTTTAATATCCATTAAAAATAAAAAATCTGACAATATCATGATAAAGAAACTTCTTTTACGATTTCATGATATACTTAAAATAAAATCTGTTAAATTATATTGGATTCCAAGTCATGTAGGTATACGAGGAAATGAAAAAGTAGATGCTTTAGCTAAACAAGCATTAAATTTTCAAAAAAACTGACTTATTGTTACCTGCTTGTGATTTTAGAACGGCTATATATAAACTCGTTTCATCTGAATGGAAAGCAAATTGGGACAATGCCGTCTTTAATAAACTTCATGATATAAACCCATCTCTTGATGTGTCACCATCTCTGTCTTTGTCAAACCGCCATGATCAAACAGTTCTTCTTCGATGCCGAATTGGACACACTAAAGTTACCCATTCTTATCTCCTCACGAATGACAATGCCCCTTTCTGTGTAGGTTGTAATGAAAATTTTACTGTCAAGCATTTTCTTCTGAAATGTCATGATTTTTCACAGACCCGTAGCAGATTTTATGATGTAAACTCACTCAAAGAACTCTTTAATACAATTCCATCAAAAAACATCACCGATTATTTGAAAGAGATAAACTTGTATTCAAGGATCTGATTGGCTCTTTGTTATTATCATTTACAAAGTTTTACATAATATTTTAAGCCTATTATAGCATTCGGCACGATATGGCCATGTATGTGTTGACGTGCCGTAAAATCCAAACAAACAAACAAGAGTCATAAGATGTGTAGATAAAGATACTACCAATCTGACTTTAGTTCAGGGCAAACTTAAGACTTAAGGTATTACTATCCTAATGCCTTACCTCCGCTTTGAAGAGTATTCAAATAGGCTAGAACTACAGTTAACTGCATTGAAACTGAGGGTCATGTGTTCAAACCTCAGATAGGACATCTTTTTTTCTTTCTTTTTTTCTTTTAACATTTTTTATGTATCTTTCTATCATTTTGGAAAAAAGTGTTTATGTTTTATTATTTAATTTATATTGTTATTTATTGGCTAAATAATGCTAAATCTGGTTATAAATATGGTACCTGATATTTTCAAAGTGTAATTAAATCAAAACTAGACTGTAAAAGTATTTAATATTTTACAAGATCAAACAATATACTTTTTTGAAAATTTAGGGAAACTTTGAAAACATTTGGGTAAATTTTAAGTATTTTTTAAATTAGGCCCCATTAGTAGGAAAATGTTCAAAAACGTGTTGAAAATGGATGAGGTAGGGTAACATTTTTATACATATTTTATAAATTTGAGTAGAAACCATAATTTTGTTTATGTTGATTGTTAGCTGAATAGTACTTTTTGTTTCTTACCAAAAATTATTGGGAAAACGTTTTTCATTAGAATGGTATTGCAGATTATTTAAAGGTTACTCATTTCTGAAAAAGGGCCATCATACACCTTAGCTTCAGTTCATAAAAGTAGCAATAACTCGATTTCCGTACGGTTAAGTATGTTTAAATTTTGCATACATGTGTACTTTAAAGTATATATCTGACCTATCATCGCTTGAAAAACGTTTTGTTCTAAGTGCCAATTTGTTGTTTTGGAGAAAAAAGCATGTAAAGATTTAGTATTGCATAACTTTTTTATTTATTGTCGGATTTTGAAAATTTAAAAACTACTAAACGTGATGTCGAGAGAACATCTAAATATCGTTAAAGATATGTGGATTTTAATATTTCCTTGCTTAAAAAACTAAAAAAACATTTGGAGATAGAACAGTCCTCGTATTTTTTTTTCAAAAATTGTTAAAATCAGAATGTTCAATGTGACTTAGAACATTATGTCTTTTAAGTTGAATTGATTTATATCATATAAAACCGTATGTTTTATCTTTAAAAGGCTGCCAAAAATGCTCTCGGCTAATAATCCTTTGATTAGTTGACTTTGACACTACACTATTTCTTAGACCATATTTTTAACTTCGTGAACTATGACATTCGAAATCTTATTAAAATCCTTAAATCAATTACATTATTAAATGACATTTAAACAAATAATTTAAATGAATAAAGATAAAATACCCACATAAATGTTGTAGACATTTTATCTATTTTTATAACTTTGGCCACATTCAATGTGATTCAATGTCTGGAAAAAAGAAAGTTATAGCCGCAAACGGGAATAGAAAACTTTCAAAAATTTCTAGAATGCTGGAAAATCTTTCAAGATTTTTTTGATGAAAATTCAAAAGATGGTCCAATAAAAGTATGAAATAGTAGTAATTATTTTGTTATGCGCTTTACACGTTCTGTTTGTGTTGGTAAGACGTTCTTCTAATTGAAGGTATGTAAAAACTTAAGTAGGCAATGAAAACATATCTCCTAGGAAAGACCTTAAAGGTGGAGCAGGCATGATTTATATTTGAAAAATGTCATATTTAAAGATTTTTCGTGTTCAAAAACATTACAAACAAAATGCTTTATAAATATTCATTTTGAAATTCAAAGTCAAATAACAAGACAAACAAAATATACGTATAAGAATATTTTTTTCCTTCTGTCTTTGCTATAAAATGTGTTTACTTTAAAGCAATCTATTAGTTATAGAACATTAATGCATTCGTAAACATATATTATATGTAAACGTATAATATCTATAAATCTTCTTAAAGGCCTTTTTTTTTGACGCTTTGATATAATTTTTTCAGTTCCTTATAGTGCCCGTAAGGGTGGTAATACCTTAAGTTATGACTACTCCTAGGGGTGTCTCTGGGTTTCTTGAAACACTCCTAAGTGCAATTTCATTCCAGTCTTAACTTTAATCTTATATTTTACGCTTGCGATTCTTTATAAAACGCACCCCTGATCTACTTATGTCTTTCCTGTAGATCTGATGACGACCGTATAAGTTTCGCCTTCTTATAGCTCGGATTTCCCGAGAAGTTAAACCAATCGTAGAATTTCGTTAGAAAGAACTTGTTTGAAGACTTTACTTGAGAATAATAGTGTCAATTGTTAATGGGCAAGACTATTTTGCCAGTATACCTGTCGGCTATTTGAGCAACGCCATGCTTTTCTCGAAATATACCCAGTATTGGTTTTCCCTGGTTAGAATAAGAAAACCATCGCTTTCAAAATTATGAAACTCACCGATGATTGGCTTTATGAAAGGTCATCAGAAATTACATTAGAATTTTTTTTCTATACAAGAAGAACTAAAAGGTACCGTATGATTTTCATTTCGGTGTTGTTACTTTAAATTCAATATAAATATTATAGGGATGGTATCTGCATTAGATAAAGCGATAGGAGATATTACTGCTGCTCTTGAAGCAAAGGGCCTAATGGACAACGCTGTTATTGTTTTCACTACAGACGTAAGTATTACATCTATATGACGTGAAAAAAAAAAAAAAAAAAAAAAAAAAAAAACAACAACAAAAAAAAAAAAAAAAAACAAAAAAAACACACAATAAACAAACAAACCAACGAACTGTTGCCTATATTCTGTTTACATATCTATATCCGATTAAATCTTTAAACTTTCTAACATGTCTGACGCGAATAAAAACAGTTTTTCTGTATTCAATCGCTTACATAAAAAAAAAAAAAAAAAAAAAACAACAACAAGAAAATGATATTCAAAAAGCGGCCTTTAATAGCCTTTCTACTTTTAAACTAATTATGTTATTTTTAGATAAATCGTTACATATACAGTAAAAACTCGCTTATGAGACCACTGTAGGGACTTTGCAAATCTGGTCTTAATAGCGGGTTGGTCTTTTTAATGAGTTCGGTCAAACTGAAAACCAGGCAATGCATTTTTTCTTGAAGACAAAGTTCTTTACGTTTCCTATTCATTATTTCAAAGTGCAGCTCAAGTAGATTTTATGAATTTTTTAAACTTCTCTAAAGATACAAAATGTATTACGAATGTCTTTGAACACAAACTTATTTTTATATTCTAGTTAAAAGAATGACACAAGTTACTCAATTAAAGACTGATGAAAATCGCCAATTGACTACAAAACAAAACGACCAATTAACCTTTATTTATTTCCACAGGTTTTATCGCCGACAACAACTTCAAAAAAAAAATTGCATCCAGTTATGTTTGTTTAGAATTATGAAACAAAAGAGGTAATGATAGCGACAACACCTCTAAAAACTTATATTTTGTTATTGTAAACCTACAATTATGACATTAAAGGTGTGAAATTAAGAAATTATCGGCAATTATTGGTTAGTACCGGGTTTGACACAAATTAACCATGACCTCTGTCATAAATTGGATGTCGTTAAATGTCGTAAAACCAGGACAACTGTTGTTTACATCACGTGTCAAAAGGATTTCAGCAATATATAATGCACATCAATATCAAGGTGTGAAAGTGCCCGCGGTCGTATTTATGGGTTTCCAAATGTACATAATTTACGAAACGGGACTGAATTTACTGGTCGTATTACGGAATAACGGGGTGGTCTCAAAATCGGGGTGGTCGTAAAGCGGGTTTTTACAGTAGTTTTAAAATCAAAAGAATTCATGTGGAAAATGAAATTTGCCGATCTCTAATCTCTATATTTAAATAAGTCAAGCGGACGATGTCTTTCCCGATGTCACTGGCAAGTTATAAATAGCTCTCCGGACGATGTTTTTAAAAATAGTGATTTAATGCACTTTTCCGCGAAAAAACTACCGAAATACATATTTTTGTTGTTTTTTTAGTTGAAAGTTGCTTACTCAGTTTTGATAAAGAACAGCTTGGTCTTGTCAATTGCAAATAATGAGCTGTTTACTTATATCTAAATTTATGTCATAATGATTATGATATGTAAATCGCAAAAAATAAATTAAAAAAGCGACACTGTATTCGTTAAATTCTTAACTTAAAGTGACATTATGCCCACCGTAGTGCAGAGGTAAGAGTCAAACTATCTTTGCATTTTGCCATAATTGTGATAAATTTATTTTACTGTGCAAAAATAATCAATAGTCCACGTGACATGCGGACATTTCTATAGATATCATTAGGAATGTATCGTAAACGTTCGTTTGTTTAAAGGACTGGCTGGGACAGTCTACTTATAACTTATGTAGTGTTTTCTTTTGTATAATTTATCCATAAAATAGTTCATCGTCAATTATTTTGTCAATCACTATTATAATAGCCACATTTTTTATATTATCTTATTCAATCGAAGCTGAGCCTAATGTCACTTTTTGCTCTAAATGTCGCCTTTGTGCTTTTTGCAAAAATAATCAGAATGGAGGGAAGCAATCTGCTGGAAACAATTTACCACTTCGTGGCCATAAAGGATCGTTATGGGAAGGTGGAACGAGGGGTGTAGCATTCGTTTACAGTCCAACCTTCTTAAAAAGATCGGGTTATGTAAATACAGAGTAAGACATGATTCTATATACTAAAATTGTATTCCCTATACGAGGGTCTTCAATTAGTTCTGATAATGACCCAATAACGTTTTTGTCTTTCATTTTAAAATTATGAAAATTTGTATGAGTGACAAAATTATTGAACTACTAATTGACGTAGAACACGTTCTCGTGCGACATATGACGTCACATATCTATGACGTCATTTGAACGTCGCTCAAGCGTCATGGCCGCGGTAAGCCTAGATGGACAGTGTGCATATATAAAGATATAGTTTTTAAAAGGAAAAAGGGAAAGAAAATCTATGGACAGTTATGTGAAGCTTGCAGCGAATCTCCTGGTTTATTTAATACAGTTTATAGATGGATTAGGCGATTTGCAGATGGAACATTTGAAGTGTCCGACGACCCCCGTAGCGAACAGCCAGTTGAGGTTACAGACAGGTTCCATGTTGAGAAAGATTTAAACCTATTGAATGAAGATAGGCGCTTAACACGCAAATGAAGAGTTAGATGAAAGTCTTGGTATTTCTGTTGGGTCAATTCATGCAATTCTGACACGTCATTTGCGAATGCGCCGAGTTTCTGCAAGATGGATGCCACATTTTCTCACGCGGGACCAAATGACGGACTGGTTAGTGATTGCAGAAAATTGCTCAAAAAGATATAAAGATGTAGGCAAACAGTATTTAATCCGCATTGTGAGAATAGATGAGACATGGCTTCGTAGCTATAAACCCGAATTAAAGTAACAATTCTCCAGCTATCAGGAAAAAACGACCAGCGCTCTTGAAGTCAGGGGTTCTGTTAATTCATGACAATGCAACTCCGCATAAATCACATCCGGTGACGTAAAAACTCAAGGAATATGAGGAATAGGAAATGTTACCTAACCCCAGTTATTCGCCGGACATGAGTCCCTGTGGCTATGACCTTTTTCCTAAATTCAAAATGCCGCTCAAGGGTGTCGGATTTAATGACTTACAGAAACTTAAAGTTGCCATGGCCACGTAGCTTCAACGCATTACATGCAATAGTCTAGCAACGGGAGTTGCCGATATTTCGAACAGATAGAAACACGGATAGTTACTTTGAATGAATGTAGATACGGTACGTGTCATTTACTTATAATAGTTTCCTTACAATAAAGCCATTATCAGATCTTATTGAATGACCCTCTTATTTATGCTTGAAATCCCTATTGAACTTTTGTATTATTTTCAATTGATTGTATTGAAAATATCACATTACATGATTTCAGTATCACTGTGCATATCCCATTAAGCCTACATGTGAAAATAACACTGGAATCGTGCCTTAATAACGCCGAATATGTACGATATTTATAGCCGAAAATAGCACCGCAATATTCATACGTAGTCTATTATTAAAAAAATGACTCAGCTGCCAAAACAATATTTTTAACCGCATTACACATTTTGCAAAGAATGTTTTTACTTTTCAAAAATCATTCGTCAAAATTACAAATTGGCTACCGCTCTGAAGCATGTGCTTCGACGTTATCAATTAGTACAAAAACGCATAATAATATTTAGTCTGAAATTTTCGGTATACTTTGCCGATCTACTGGTGTCATATAACACTCAAGGAAAGAAAATAAAATGTGATTCAGAAACTTAAAATGATGTTATATGTGCTGCCCGAATGTGCATTATTCTCAAAATTGGCATTGCCTCGAAAATGTGACTCCACACTTTTGTCTCCTACATCTAATATCAAAATTATTTTAGATTAATATTCTAACACGACCCGCATTTTTTTTTTCAAATTTTACATAGAAGGACCTAAAGTGTGTATTATTATGCAATATTATGGTATATATTATTTCTTACCAAAATTTGGTAAATGTCCCGTAATATGAAAATAATTACGTAAATCATGCGTTTTTATGTTAACAAATATCGACGAAACATAATCTATTATCTTGTAGCGAACGTTGTTATCCTCACGGTTGTCTTTTGAAGAAAAAGTTTTTTAATGAGGTAAAAATATTGTGTCTAAGCAGCCGTTTACGCTAATTTACTGATTACATTTTGAATTAAAACAATATATGCTAGTCAGGTAACTTACCGTTTTGCTCTTTTGTAAGCCACATTTTACACACATACTGCGTTTCTACTGCACAATGTCTTCGTTATTTTCAAATTTCTGCTTTACAAATTTACACGGTATATCTTTCATTCAGAAAATTAAACCAAGATTGTGTTCATTCTAAAATTCCAATAATCATAGATAAAAAACTTCCATCTAGCAAAGGTAAGAATCAAATATAAATATATATTAACATTTTAAAAATTAACAAATTATAATCATGCTTTACCATTAGTTATATACCACAGGACAGTTGCATGATAGAAAAAAAATCAAAATTATTTGCATACATCTTCCACCTTCATTTACAATGGAACAGTGTGCTTACTTGGCACATGTCAAGGATAAGATGTTTTTATGATACCGCATTGTACATTTCGATTCAAACTTGTTATTCTTGCTTTAGAATAGTTTTCGTTGTTTGTTATATTTGCGCTTTCTTCAGAATGATACATGCAGTTGACTGGTTCCCTACACTCTTGCATGTTGCTGGTGGTATACCAGGTAACAAATCTTTACATCAAGATTTTTTAAAACTTTTAATGACCTTTAATTTCTATCATATGGAATGTTCTTTACGCCACTAATTATTTTGTGTCATTAATTGTAGATTGTTTAATTAAATTGTTTTATCAGTATTGTCGTACGATTGCCGTGGTAACAGAAATAACCTGTGAACATGCCTAAATGTATATTCTTTATTTTTGTTTACCATTTCTTTAAATTGTGGTAAGTCATGTTTGAACTTAACTGGATCTCTAAATATATAAAGAAAATTAACATCGTTTTAAATGATAGATCGTTCGTTGGATGGTGTGAACCAATGGAAGACCATCAGTGAAGGGAGGAGATCTTCCCGGGAAGATTTTGTGTACTGTATAGACGACATTCAAGATAGGTGGGCCTATAGGTTAGTGTATGTATATATATATATATATATATATATATATATATATATATATATATATATATATATATATATATATATATATATATATATATATATATATATATATATATATATATATATATATTTTCGTCAAGAAAATGGCATTGCAAATGAACCAAAAGCTCACAACTTTAGTGTTGTGACAAGATATTGTAGACAGGTAAATGTGCAAGTAAGACGATCACATAACTTGAATACAATTATTTTCATAATTTCAATACATAACATGAGAAAGCATAATAATTATGCGAATTGAAACAACTTAAAATACCTGTTAACTGCTAATAAAGCGGAGTGGTGGTCAAGAATTTTAACATGTTTACCGCAACCCGAGAGCTAACATTCAATCCCTATAGGGGTCATAAGCATGCTAAATTGGCCACAAGTACAAGTTCTAGAACGTGGACTCAAGAGTTGTCCAATAAGCTAAAGGCGTTTATTACAATTAAGCATGAATAAAAAACGTTAATTTTTTTAGGGAAAGAAGTCTTTTAAAAAAGGCTAATAAAGCTGTTACCAAATCCGCATTATTTATCAACTTATTTACCAGATAGATAAATATAAGACTTTAAATGAAACAGTGTTTTAATAAAGAATGCTAAATATAATTGTTAAATAGGAAGGTATATAAAGAAATGCAGGGGAAAATATTAGTAGCTTTCATAACTGCTATTATAATAATCGTTATTGTTACAGGTTTAGAAATTTCAAGCTTATGTATGGCCAAAAACCTGACTTAGATAATCGATGGAAAGTACTGCGGTTATTTGACATAGAAAGTAAGTATTTACACAATGTCATTTAAACTTTTGTAATACAATGTTGATTCTTTTTCTTTGCAATTTTTGTTTTCCAAAACATTAAAATGAATAGAGCAAGTAGAAATATATTCAGCAACGAAATTTGAAGTAATGAAATCTTATTATCAATGAATTATATGTATTCGAAATTTCAAACAATAATAATGATGTTATAAATGTTGTAAATTCTAGAAGATCCGTTTGAACAGGAAGACATCGCTGAAAAAAATATTGACATCGTAGAAGAATTGAAACGCATGATTAGCCTATATCGCGATACTCAAGTCCCCGCAAATTATTCAAATGCGAAAAGAATAACGTCACTGCACCAAATAAGTAAGACGACTTTGAGTCCTGGTTGGTGTTGATTCTAAAAAGGTTATATAAACCATTTCCAACCACCACAACAACAACAGCAACAACAACAGCAGCTGCAGGAGAAGAAGCAGCAGCAGCAACAACAACAACAATATAAACATTATTTTGCTCAAGCCATTACAACAAGAATGTGAGATAACAGTTAATATTACCAAAAAAAAAACCTTATGAGGTCAATGCCGTACCATGGCCTGAAATTTGGTTTCATATTTTCAATTTTATTTAAACTATTACGTATAACGCTAAGGTGGGCATTCCCTAGATAGATCTGAGCCATGTTTGAGTAAATATTATCCATTTGAATTTGACTAAATCTATTCTTTTTTGGTTAAATGTCATTTATAATAGTGTGAATACTTTCAGTATCAATGTTATTTTCAAATCTGCCACTTTTGTTGTTTTAAATGTTGGTTTTTATTAATAAATATAATGGAACTGGAACTTTCTTGTTGTAAGTTCCCTATATTCAAATAAAATTCTACCATGCAATGACCATCTGACAGAAGATTATCTACCTCTCTTATTTCATAATTATTAAGAAATTTCTAACTTTGCAATAAACAAATTACATCATCAATGCCAGAAGTGTCTCAAAATGTCATTTTTTTCTGTGGGGATACGCCTATTGACTTTGATTAAGTTTAGCTTTTTCAGCTTGAAAAATCGCCTTCTTTCGGCTCGGTCAAGCGATGTCCGACCTAGACAAAAGTGCATTTTCGCTTGAAATTTCCATCTTTTGTCGTACCAACTGATCTAAAATTGTATATGTTTCGAAAGAGAAATCATTTCTGCGTAGATTGCACTTTATTTGGTAAAAATTGGTTGACAATTAATAAAGATCTTGGAGGTAAAATAAGGCCTTATGGTAGTTCTGTTGGCGAACCTTTCTACCTTTACTATATTATAGTATAAATGGAGGAAATTTTTAAAAACAACTTTCATTTGTTGTTTTATTAAAAATGAGATATTTTAAAAACATTTTGAGTGAAAAATATTTTATTAGTAAAATTATTTTTTTTATAAAAAATAAGTGGGCGTTATCATGTAAATGTATACTATCCAAGCCACGCACCGGCTGCCTTCTGGTCAGGATTGAAAAAAAAATCAGTCAAAACTAATCGTTTACAGTATAATCTGTCAGATTTGAGGTTAGAGCATTATAATCACCTGAAATGAATGTGTAATCATATAAACCATTTAAACAGCACGCCTCCAGGTTCATGTTAATTGTCATCTTGTCTATTAAAAATTAACTTTAGTGCTCGCCAATTTTTTTAAGCCAATCACCGACGAGGATTTTTCAAATTTTCAGGTTTCAAATCTTAATAGAACAGATTTTATATAAACTGGACGTTTTATATTATAAAACGCAAGTGGGCGGAGCTAAGTTTCGAAGAGCGCTAAAGTGCAATATACGCATGTGCAGGGATCTTGAAGTTTACTCCTACTAATCAATATTTATGCATCATGTTTTTTCTGTACACGCACATGTAAATCGTCACTATGGCATAGAATTAAAAAAAGAGGTTCATTGAAATGAAAACAGGCAAAATAACAGTAAAAATGTTTTATTACTTACGGAACCAGTATCATTTTATAATTTCCAAATAAAAAGTTCACTTTATTCCAACAAAGTATGTATGTAATATTTCTTACTTTTATGTAAATATTACAGCCCGTGCCGCTGCAAAACCGAAAGTAGGGTGTTTTTATGAATTTTACATTTATTTTTGACAAATTACTGCCATTTGTCCGAAGATGATATGTATATGAACATATTAAATATGTATGATGCATATATAATCAAGCCAAAGGTTCATTTCAGCCCGAAAAATATGTCGAGGTGACGGGCGAGGCAAGACATGTCGATTTTTGTAGCTTATTGTGAAGTTGCAGCCAGTACATGAAAATCGGGCACATGACAAATCGGCAAAACGGATAACGATATTTTGATACTTTTTCTAATGCCTGTCTATAAAAAAATCGGGTTGATCGCATAGCTAAAATTGAATTTGCATGGGAAATCAGATTTTGAAAAAGCGCGAAACATATACGGTGGTTATCAGATCTACATAAAAGAAATAAGTTGATGTGAACTTTAGTCAGGATTTTAGTTGCCCAACTAAAGTTCATTATACAAACTATAGGGCAGAATTTGATGACATCATACCGGTATTTAAGAGTTGCAAGATGGTTATCCAGACAGATATTCTGTCCGTCCTGTAAACCCTTAGACATACAAACATTTAAACTCATTCGGTAGCCCTGGCTAGTGACACCTACAGCTGTAACTTCAACAATTCTCACCCACTGTTTGATTCCGGGAAATGAAAGAGCATGCAAGCTGGCAAAACATGGAACCGAAGGCAACACGTCTAAAAATAACGTTAGCCAGGAGAAGAAACTTAATCTGATAATACATTAATAAAGAATCTTATCAGTCAATGACGACTACCGTCTACTCTAAAGATCTGAGAAATATTATAGTTTTAAGGCTTCGAATAAGACATGCTTATTGCACATATGCGTGATAAACACAAGCCGTGTCTGTCACCACAATAATCCTGTGATACTGAAAATCAACTATCACAGACACATAACACTCCGTTTGAAAAGAAATTATACGGCAAAACAGCGGAACTTTGAAAGACAGCAACTTTCGTCTCTTCTGTTGAAGTGGGTGTGTAGAAAGGCAACAAAAAGAGAAGGCTATGTTCTCCCGTATATTCATAGACAAGTTTCAATTTCTATTACTTTGTTGATCCATTATTGCTTCCAAGTTATTATAAACAATCATAAAAAAATGAACTGCCTCTTAGTTACTTTCAGTAGATTACTTTCAGCACATTATCATGCACATTTGTGACGTAGTTTAAACCACACGCTGTAATATATTTTTTTCACAGTCAACTCAAATTTAAAACGTAAAAATCTATGTTTCACATGAAAAGAATATATAGTTATGAACAAAGTAACAGTCGCTCTTAAAAAAGAACGTTCTTACTTTATATATGCAATAAAAATGAATTGCTTCACCTAAATTGCCCATTAATTAAGGTTCCTGTCTGTATGTAAGAAGATATAGAAATATCTCAAGGGGATTGAACCCCATATGGATTTCAAAATTGAACATCAGTAAAAATATATGTGAATTTCTGCTGATCCATATGTGCACTGTATTACCATATGCGAGAGAGAAAATAGGTCAAATGTCAATTTTGTACCAAATTTTTCAGATTTTACGACGGAAAGAATACTTCGACGGAGACCATAAAATCCGATACAAACATATATTAGTTATAGAAAATTAACGAGGACTTTACCGGCTAGTATCAGCGCACGGGGCGACAACAAGGGTCAAACATAGGAAATTAATCGAGACAGAACGTCGAGATTAATTTTCATGATTGACCCTTTTTGTCGCCCCATGCGCTGATACCAGCCTGTGAAGTCCGAGTTAATAGTCTGTAAGTGCTTTATCGTATGACCATCACAACTTTTTCTTGGAGATTTTCGCTCTCTCGTATTATCGCATCATTTAACCAAATGATAATTTTAGAGATAAACATAGAAATACACCCATTCGGTGCCTCTGCTCCTTCGCTGTCAGAGATATAGTGAACCCCTAGAAAACTAGAACTCCGCGAGTCGGATGTGTCGCTTTGTGAACAATGTAGTTTAGGAGAAATGGCCAGGACAAAAATGAAATATGAAAAATAACAAAGGGCAATAACTAAAAAAATAATAAGTGCAGAGCAGCAGTTTCTGTGCACTGCACTTCTTATCAATAAGATCTATTATTCTATGATGTTTCAAGTCCATAGCTTTCATACTTGAGGAGAAATGACCAGGACAAAAATAAAGTAAGAAAATCAACAAAGGGCAATAACTCAAAAAATAAGAAATGCAGAGTATCAGTTCTTATGCACTTCACTTTTTCTTCATGAGATATATCATCCTATGAAGTTTCAAGTCCATAACTTTTATACTTTCGGAGAAATGGCCTGGACAAAAATTAAGTATGAAAATTAACAAAAGGCCATAACTCAAAAATTAAGAAATGCAGAGTACCGATTCTTGTGCACTGCATTTCTTCTTAATGAGGTCTATCATCCTATGAAGTTTCAAGTCCATAGCTTTTATACTTAAGGAGAAATGGCCCGGACAAAATTAAAGTATGAAAATAAACAAAGGGCAATAACTCAAAAAATAAGAAATGCAGAGTACCTGTTCTTAAACACTGCACTTCTTCTTAATGAGACTTATCATCCTATGAAGTTTCAAGTCCATGGCTTTTATACATTAGGAGAAATGGCCCGGACAAAAATAAAGTATGAAAATAAACAAAAGGCAATAACTCAAAAATTAGGAAGTGCAGAGTACCGGTTCTTGTGCACTGCACTTCTTCTTAATGAGATCTATCATCCTATGAAGTTTCAAGTCCATAGCTTTTTTAGTTGAAGAGAAATGGCCCGGACAAAATTAAAGTATGAAAATTAACAAAGGGCAATAACTCAAAAAATAAGAAATACAGAGTACCGGTCCTTGTGCACTGCACTTTGGGTTATTGAAAGGAGCATGCATACCAAGTTTGAAGTCAATCAGACTTATAGTGACTGAGTTATGCTCCGGACAAGCTTTAGGGGACGCCGACAACGACGCCGACAACGACGCCGCCGACACAGACGCCGCCGACGCCGCCGACAAAAGTAACCCCTATATGTCACCTTTTCAAGGCGACACAAAAATGAACGAATCACATTCGTTTGCGCTAAGCCCTAGCAGTTTACCTTATTTAGCGCCAAATTCTTGTCTCGTCGTGGGACAAATATGAACATTTTAGATAATGATGATTTTGTTTTATCGCAGGCTTTGGACTTGTTTCAAATGAGCACTACGTTTAATAGTGAAAACATTACACAGGATGATTTGTTACTTTCACAGACATTGAGTGAAAGCGTAGTGGTGTTTTTAATGAAATAGGCCTACTGACAAGTAGTCAAATGGATACATTGAAAATGGTGTACAACCGAACTATCTCGGCAACTTCCAATTGATTGACTTTGACCACGATTTTAAGCAGGAAAAAAACCCTTTCATTAATGAAAAGAGAGAACGTTTTGGAGAAAGCGTGTCCGACTCTAATCTTGACACGCTGGTTCAAGGTCAAAGGTCAAAGAACACGGACCGTAACACGCAATGGGCTTACTTCTGCGGATTTTCAAAATTCCAAATTGTACCAGTTCGTGTTAAATGTTTAATTCTGCTTAAGCCGGTGCTAGGCGTGGACGGTAACTTGCACTTTCCAGTACCGTCCATGAACAGGCTCAGTCAAAACGAGCCTACAACATTTCAATTTTGTCGTGTTTGGCTTTCTTTAGGGATTCTGTTTTTCTCTATTTTACAATTCATTCGAGGCAGTGAAGTAAACGAAGCCTTGAATACCAGTGTTGGAGGAACTAAACATAAATATCCATTTGTCGAGGTAAGTTCATGAATCTTTGTCAGTGTGAAATATAAATTTCTAGCTCTATTTCAAAATATGATCTAGGAAATCCTCTAATGTATATTTCAGAGATATATCAACATAGGCATTGTTTAAAGAAATGATCATTGTTTTAGATTTGCCGTTTAGGTCAGGAAGCAGAATGGCGATTACTTTCTACCTGAGCCCTTCTACCATTTAATATGTGGTCTTCTTAGAAAAACAAACGAATCCAAAAGCAACCAATTAATCGCGTTGAAACCGGGGGAGGCCAACATGTTTATAATAACTGCATTTTCAAGTTTTGAAGAAAAAAATAGACATGATTTGTTAATTTGATAAATTAAAATAAGTTCTTTTAACTGTTTTCGATTTTGTTTTTCTCTTTTTCAAGTATGCTCACTTTTTTATTTGAAATTAAAAAAAAAACGGGCATGCGCGAGAAAGTGTACTGATACCTCATTTAGAGCACCCCAAAGCGTACTGATACCTCATTTAGAGCACCCCAAAGTTTTTCTAATACTGAAATTTAAGGAATGTCGATCTTCTAAGAAAAGTAGCACGTTATAGTGAATATCTTGATCAGTGGATTTTACTGATGCTGAATTATTTAGATATGATATCAGTACAGGGCGCACCCCGTGCATTTATCACTGGCAAAACAATCATTGATTAAAAACTAATGTTTAGAGAACGTATCATTTGTAACGATATAGGCACGGCAATCAATTATTACTCCCCTGTTAAGTTGTGGCATTTTAATTGATGATATAACAAATATTGACACATTTATATGCCCATGAGTTTAATGTCAACGGTATACATAATCAGAGGTGTTATATGTCCGACCCTTGAAAATCGTTCAACACAACATAAATCTTGTGTTGTGGAACTTATCCCTATTTGGCTTTTTCATAACATGTCGGTTTGTGTAACTATTCTTACTTTAATATGTTTAATCACCCTAAGGTATGTTGTCCGCCTTTTGAATTTGCATTTGACAACTTATCCTTTATATGACCTCTGATCACTTTTCAAAATTCCATGATATTTAATTCCGCCCATTATTTGCTCGTTTAGGGCACATGCACGCTTTTACTTGGGGACCATACGCCGCTTTTCATTAAAATAATGGCACAAACGCATCACATTAAAGGTTCCATGATAAGCGTCGTATGAACATATCTGCGGTTGTTTCTAAATGCAAAATTCTACCATTTCATATTCAATGTTTAATACTGATTAAGCCGATGCTCGTGGCATGGACGCTAGCTTGCACTTTCCAGTACTGTTCATGAACAGGCTCGACTTAATCGAATCTGCAACATAATCAATTAAAAAATTTCAAAACTATTTTCCCAACCTATGATGCTTAACGTAAATGTGAGGCTCATTTTACCGGACGTTGCAGGCTACCTTTGTGATTTATGAAGGTTATTTGCAATGTTTCTCTGCTCTGGCATGTTATAATGTTATCAATTCAATGCAAGAGTGAGGATTAATAGTACTGGTAAACTGCTTGACAACCTGGCCAGGAATGAAACGGTGGCTTCGCGTAGTGGCTAACGGTCGTCGCGATCCCGAGGTTTAACTAGCAATACCATCACTTTTTTTGCTAATATATATGATTATTTTATAGGCTTCTGGCGGGAAATTCAAAACAAGTAAGATATATATGACCATTTCTCTTGCATAAAATGTACGGGCGGATATCCTAGCATAATAATATGTATCGGATATCCTGGAAGAAGTTCTATGTTCCATATGCTTTCATATTAGTAAATGGGCAAGAAAAATGTTTAGTTTATAGTAAATGATAATTACACTAATCATTTTGTTAATATTTCCTTTGCCATCGAATTCAATGACTTTGCTTTTGCAAATGAGTCTCTGTGCGTAATATATTAATTTTTTATTTCAGATACATGATATTTCTTTAAATAGTAAAGAAATGAAAAATTTCAAAATATTATTTGCAATTTTAACAGTTAAAAGATTTTTTAATATTTTCGGCCCGATATACTTTTAGCCACTACATAAACGGTACGTTCTATGCAGATGAATTTAGACGTCTGCGTCAAGAAATCGCGTGTAAAAGGAGGGGCAAAGTGATTCAATGGGTTCTGCTCCTGCACGACAATGCGCCAGCTAAAACATCCCAAGTTGCGATGGCTGCTGAAACTGACTGCGGCTTTGAAATTCTTCCCCGTCCCCCATATTCTCCGGACTTGGCCCCCCTCTGACTTCTACCTGTTTCCGAAACTGAAACACAAGCTTTGTGGTAGACGTTTTGGAAGCAATGAAGGTGTCATGGCATGGAGGCGGTCAATGAGTTCTTTAAGGACCAAAATAGAGAGTTCTATTTCAAGTTAGAGCACAAGTGGGCAAAGTGCATTGATGTAGAGGGCGATTATATTGAAAAGTAAGACCATTAGTTGGATCCTCTGAATACCAGAAGTACATCGGGCCGAGAACTTTTGATCAATCCTAGTACATGTTTAATTGATAAAAGGGAAGACACGAATATACAAATATAGATTTTAATTGAGCTGGTAATTGCTCGACATCTTTTTTTGCCATTACTAACAGCGTTATATACATATCTAGTGGGAAGAATACGGGTACTAGTGAGAACTTTTTATGTGAAATAATTCCCTATATGAATGACGTTAAAATACATTTTCAGTCACACCTGCTTTGAATAAGACAATGAATTACTTTAAAATAGCATTTGATATTACACCACGCAATTACATGTACTAAATAATTTAACATTCTAAGTAATGCTAGAAAATATATTTACGTGGCAATATTTCAAATAACATAAAAATTCCTTCCTCCGTTTCGAAGCTGTGTTGTATACATTTTTATGGGTGTTGCTAAAAAGCTATATATATACTTATATTTATCAACCATTTTAGTCAAAACAAAATAATCAAATTGCTCTTAGGTAACATATTTTGTTGACGACAAGTTTCTGTAAAATACTTACGATGAATCAAAATGTTTATTGGCTGCTCATTTTTGCCCATTTATTGTCGTTTTCGTTTCACGTATTGGCGCAAGAAGGTAAGTAGATTTATCTTTCATTTTATTGTTGAATTTTATTTTGCCTATTGAATAATTATTTTGACTGTTTTCATATCATTTAATAATTAATCAATTTCTTTACTAATTATTTTTTTTTATTTCGATATGAAATTTTGTACTAATTTTTTTTTGATTCGGGCTATTATGAAACTTGATATTTTTGTGTTTGTTGAACGTCATCATTTTTTGCATATTTTTAAAGATAAACATAAAGTTACCAAACATAAATTTACTGAAACTGTTTAAAGTTAAATAAAATTTCTTCTTTTTTTTTAAATTGAAGAATAATTAGAAAAAAGCCTGTTTGAAAGAAATATGTTCGTATATTTCGGCAAAAGCGAGTAGCGGGTGCCTGAATTTTTTTTAAACGGTTAAAGATCCTGTATGTTTTGTGATGATATTGTAACTGTGTGTATACCACACTTGCAAAAAAATTATATATGTATATAATTATGCAAATAAAACAATTTTCAAACATCGAACAATATGTGAAATGTGTACTACAAAAATTTGTGCAGATAAATTACATGCATTCATTTCTTATTTGAAAATTTGACTTAGAATTTATAGAAAATAAATTTTTAATTACCTCCCTTTATTTACATGAAATGTTAAATTGGGTAATATCTTTATAAATAATGCTTATTGGAACTTATAACATTGACAAATCTTAATTTGAGCATCATATTTATTAAATAAAACCATGAAAAAATTGTGTAACAGGGTCTTTAAAATCCCTTATTGAAATAGAAACATGGTATTATGTTCCGGAGTATTTTATTCTGTTTTCAAATATCAAACTCATGACAACATAAATTTGTTTGAATGTATGAAATTTATGTTTACTATTTTTTTACATCTCTCTGGCAAAGAAATATCAATATTTGATTGACATATTCGTGTTTATGTTTAATAATAATCACTGCAAATACTCTTTAATGGTTCGTCGCGTGGTATTCGTAAAAGTTTCACCGTTTACCTTGTTGAGGATCGATCATTCTTTAAGAAAGATTGTAAGGTATCAACTATTATTATATCACTGGATGAAGTATCATAATTTCTGGCTTAATTGGATTTTCCAATCTAAAAATGGGATGAGGCTCATATTCAATGACTATTAACTATGCGTGTGCATACGTTTGATTCTTTATGGCATTTTCTTGATACTACACAATGATAGTTATAAGTTACACCACATGTAAAGTACATTGATAACTTTTGTTTGCATCATTGAACGTCTCTCGTATTCGTTTTCCGTACCCAAAGCGTCGAGTTTGTTAACATTTATTGATCCATTGATCGCGCCTCTGTCAATATCACATTCCTTTGTGAATAACACATTATATTTAATCAATGGCTTACATACTATAAAATAATTGTGTCCTTTTGATAGACGTCCTTATATGTATAAATTAGAACAACTTTTTTCAATGAAAGACTCGTCAGCATTTTATAAACTATGTAAATTCTTAATTATAATTATAAGAAACGAAGAATGAAATCACATATTTATGTTTGCATTTTAAAGTCAGTAGTGATTGTGTAATGTTCTGAGATATGTTTTTGTTTTACTGATATTCACTTATCACTTTCTTACTATACATTAAACGTCCTTTATGCCTCAGATATACTTTTATTTTCATATCTCAAAGGCCTAATTTTTTGATGTACTTTTATAGTGTCCAAAAGGTTAATCACTGGTTTATTACCTGGACCATCTTTTTCATCTGTTGTTGTTTTAGCAATAAATACAAATATAGTGAATAAGCATTTTGTATGGAAGTCATAATACTACTTTGTTTACATTTTACTTAAATGACAAATTATGTCATATTTATCGCTACTTTCTTCTGGTAACAAATATCTAACATTATCTTAAAACATTATTTAATGTTATAAAATTCATATTTGCCCTTTCTAAAGAAGTAAAAAAAATGTTTCTAAGAACAATACGCTTCTAATTAAATAACATGTAATAGATATGTTGATATTATTTAATAATTATTGTCTGATTTCAATATTGTATTTACATTTTTATAAATGCCTCGTTAAACAATTTGACAGTTATCTTCATGTTACATGTTGTATGCATGTTTGAGTGAATAAAAAGATATATCTTCTTGTTGTTGTGGCAATAGCAGGACATTGAAATCATAACACCCTTCAGTACAAAAAATATAAATTGTGCAAAGACAGAAATACATAATACATTAAGAGTATTTGAGAAAGGCACCTTTAGATTTGACGCCGTCTTTGACGTCTGACGTGCGCCGCGAGTCAGATAGTTGCCATGGTGTTTATGACATACTTTTGTTGTTTGTTGATATCTTTATATGTAAATTTGTGAAAATGTTTTAATTATATTGGTTGATAACATATCAAAATATCAAATTCGTACCTATTTTATTTAGCTTTCAAACAATATTTTAACAGAATATATGGACACCCTATGTAACAAAATAATGTATATACATATATATTTACGAAAAAGGTTTACTTTAATTGTTAAGTGTTTTAGATTATTTGCTTTAAAACCGTACATTTTCTTGAAGTTAATGAAAACAGATGTCTGTTTTTTTGTTAATATGTAACAGTTATATTTTTTTATTCCAGATTATATGCAAATAGATAAAAGGAATGATATTTCAGTTCTCCAAAAAAGGATGAACTATTTCGAGAAGCCACAAAGAGATGTATACTTATACGATGATAAACGTAAGGAACAATTTAAAAAGTTACAAAAATGTGCTAATACATTATTTAGGGTTTGTGTTTTACAAGATCCAATGAAAACTGTGATATGTAAACAGTTGGGCAATGCTCTTCGTAATTGCAGTAGAAAAGGGAACACACAACAAATAAAAATATGCTTAAACAAGCAAGTGTGTAAAAAAAAAATAGAATAAACATGAATTTCATTCAATGAATTTTCAAAAATACTTTTTTTCCTTTTAACTAGAGCAACATTATGCCATTGAATTGAGTGATTTTAATAAAAGAGATATTGAAATTATTTCCAACATAAGTCGTTGTTTTGTCATTATACACAAAAAGAAAGTAACCGGTGTTAATCTACCAATTTAGAACTGCGTACGGACTTGGTGTTTATTCAGGTTGTTTATTTTATAATAAACATGTTCTACCTCCGATAAAGTCGATACACAGAGGCAAAATTAACAAAGCATTCTTATCGATATGTTCCATTGCTTTAGTTCATATCATATCATATGTAAATAACATCTCGCAGTTTTTAATTTTATCTTATAAATATCTTCCAATACACATAATGTTTTATAATGTTCACCATTCATATGCGGCGACAGGGCGTCATTTAAAAAAACTTGTGTCATACCTTGGCGTGTGTTATAAGAAAAGAACGGGTAAGAAAAAGCATAGTCACGTATACAAAATAAGTAAACCTAATCTAATCTAACATATTCAAATGAAACCTTATCTTATCTAACATATTTAAATTCACCCGTTCTGTTTGGATAATTAATCACACTTATTCCTATTCACTAAGATCTATACAAACCAAATATTAAGTTTAAAATACGTATGGTCTTTAACATATTTTTTAAGTTTTCTATTATTAATCAAATGACATGAAAACTAAAATATGAGAAACACAAATTGCTTTGTAAGTAGAACTACTTAAATATCAGTAATTCATACTACGGTCTATCTTAATATTCATCAAACATATGAATGAATGAATAAACCCAGAACAGAAAAAGTATTTCATTGAAATAACTGTTAAAATGTCTTGAAAAGGAGATTCGTTTTGACCGAGTCTGTTAATGAGAGATTATAGAAAAATGTTGCATCTCCTATACCCCAAGAACCTTATTAAACAGGTATAGGAGATGCAGCATTTTTCTATGATCTCTAATGAACAGACTCAATTGAAACGAATCTCCTTTTCAAGACATTTTAACAGTTATTTCATACCTCCTAGCACCTCATTAAACGGTTATTCAACTTTGAACATGTAATGTGGTTGAATCAATTATACTGCTGGGCAATACAATACAAATATAATAACACTGAAGTGAAGTACGAGGGAACTTTTCACAGCTGCCATACGCCTCTTGAAACGTGCTGTTGTGAAGAATAAAAACCTAAACCTTACGTTTCTTGTTTTGTTTTTATTTGATTTATTGGTGCACGTTTTAAGAAGTACAAAACGTTATCGCGTGAAACGAGAACAGAAAATAAGTGCTTAGAGTCATAAATACATGTATATACATGCACATCGTTTCCATTTGAAAAACTTTTAGATTTAAATCATTATACATTTTTGTTCAATCATTTAGTCAAACAAGTATTTAATACATTTGCTTTGTGCAAATATATTATTTCTATAAAGAAAATTAACATTGTCTCTTAGACATTTACTGCTGCGTAGAAACTCAATATCAACAAGGGTGCCATAGTCACAAAATACGCCCGTTTACGAAAGCTTTAGATGGAGATGGGGGCATTATGGATAAGTGTTATCTAGCAAGCAAGTTTTTATTCTTGGCACTGTGTTGTTAAATGAACCTTAAAACAAATCAGTAGGGAAGATATGCACAGGATGTGTGACCTTGACCTTGGTCGCAGGGACCTGAATTTTATGCACGGCACTCAGCCTCACAATGATGAACATTTGTGCCAAGTTATATTGAAATCCCCCTATGAATGTAGAAGTTTTGCTCCGGACAAGCGTTTTTCAATGAGCTCTAAGTGTGACCTTGACCTTTGACCTGGAGACCTGGATCATGCATGGAGCAATACATATCATGGTGGTGAACATTTCCATAAAGTATTATAAAAATTCTTCCATACATGTAGGAGATATGCTCCAAACAAAATCTGGATATTTCACCATCTTTAGTGACCTTGACCTTGCATATATTGACCTAAAGTACATGTGTCACAGCCGTAGTCATGATAATGACCATTTGTGTTACAATCCTTCAATAAATAATGTTTAAATCGTCCCTATACACATCTTCATATTTTTATCTAAACTTTGACCTCTATGTGTGACCTTGACCTTGGCTGCAGGGACCTGAATTTTGTGCGCGACACTCCGCCTCACAATGGTGAACATTTGTGCCAAGTTATATTGAAATCCCTCTACGCATGTGGAAGTTTTGCTCCGGACAAGTGTTTTTCAATGAGCTCTAAGTGTGACCTTGACCTTTGATCTAGAGACCTAGTTCATGTGCGTGACATGGCTTCTCATAATGGTGAACATTTCTATGAAATTTCATTAAAGTCCCTCCATGCGTGTAGGAGATATGCTCAGGACAAAATCTGGATATTTCATCATCTTTAGTGACCTTGACCTTATATATATTGACCTTAATTATATGCATCACAGCCATAGTCTTGATAATGACCATTTGTGTTACAATCCCTCAATAAATGATGACTAAATGGTCCATATACACATCTTCATATTTTTATCTGAACTTTGACCTCTATGTGTGACCTTGACCTTGGCCGCAAGGACCTGAATCTTGCGCGCGACACTCCGCCTCACAATGGTAAACATTTGTGCCAAGTTATATTGAAATCCCTCTATACATGTGCAAGTTTTGCTCCGGACAAGCATTTTTCAATGAGCTCTAAGTGTGACCTTGACCTTTGACCTAGAGACCTGGTTCATGTGCGCGACACTGCTCCTCATAGTGATGAACATTTCTATGAAGTTTCATTAAAATCCCTCCATACATGTAGGAGATATGCTCCGGACAAAATTGGATGCCGCCCGCCCGCCAGGGGCGTTCCCATAATACGTCCCGTTTTTCAAACGGGCGTATAAAAAGTGATTATTACACAAAATATTGATATGGTATAGAATGATCCTGAATTGCTTTATGTTTCATCACTTCAAACTGTGACGGTCTTGGCAATATGTCTTCAAGTACCTGTGTGAAAATACGTTCTCTCGACTCTCTGTCTACATTCTTAGGAAAATCATTCGACAACACCAAAAATGTCCCATTTCTATAGAAAAATCGTTTCATGTTTAATAAATACTGTAGAAAGTGTGACAAAAGAAACCAACAGATTCACGAACTGTATTTTTCATTAATCGAAGTCTAAACATATATTATACCACAAGATGAATTCACTACGATATTCCTTTAAAGAAACAATGTAACGTCTGCATTACTGATGACGTCATGACTTCACAACACATTGTCATATCTATAGAATAGCACATCCATATATCAATAACAAAATTGTGAACAATTTCAAAAAGCGTAGGAACGTTTGTGTAAAATTTTGGTATATTTTTCATTCTTTAACGATACATTTAAATTTCAGTCAACTATTAACAAAGGTATTTCTTTACAAATAAAAACATTTCTGATATCTTGACAACGTATGTACCAAAAAATGCACATTTACCTTTTGATAATGTTTCTAAGTAAATTAACGACAGGGTCCTTCTGACGAATGGACAAATCAGTATGGCTAATTTCTAGAACAGACCACCTGTGTAAAGATAATATTCTATAGTTATTCTGATTGTTAACATCACTGTTTATATTATTTTATACAGCAAGCTATGTAAGTACGAGTACATGTTTCAAACGGGGGCTGCATGTTTTTTACCGTTTGGCGCGTTCTGTAGGATTATTCATTGTTCTCTTTTTTAGTAGTAAAATGTGAAATTCAATATGAATTTAACCTTATATATATGCTTTGTATTACGAATATGTAAAAAAGAGAACGATGTTATTTATTTAAAATGATTTAAAATAAAAATAATCAACATTTCTTACTCTGTAGTCATTTTTATATTAAGATTTCTTGATTGTTCTTCATCTCTCAAGTAATTGTAATAGGCAAACACTGGTTGAAATGTCATGTTGTTTTCAATTTTTGCAGAAGATGTAGTTTTCAATTCACGTGTAAAACTGAAATTAATTGAAGCGTCCGATTTAACTTGTAAATTCTCATGTCTACGTATTCAAAGCTTAAAATAATTCAATAAAAATCAAATTACTTGTTCAATTTTTAGTAGCTTTACATGTATATTGTTTTTCAAGAAATGATTAAACAAAGGTTACATATTACAATTCATCTGCTCCATACTGAATCGTTTGGTTGGTTTTTACACCAATGTTAACACATTTGAGCCACGTCATGACAAAACCTTCATAATAGGTGTGCGACCAGCATGGATCCAGACCAGCCTGCGCATCAGCGCAGTCTGATCATAATCCATGCTGTTCGCTATCAGTTCCTCTACTTGTTACAGAGTTGTAAGCGAACAGCATGGATCCTGATCAGACTGCGCGGATGCGCAGGCTGGTCTGGATCCATGCTGGTCGCAAACCCATTATGTTGGTTTTGTCATGGCGCGGCTCATATGTCAGTCATATCACGGCGGCTGGTCAAACTTACCGTCTTTCAAGTATAACTAATCTGTAAATACCAAATGTTACGCAAATGACCGACTTGAAATGCCACATGATTTTTGAATCAGCGGCCCGAAGAAGACAAATGGTGATTTGACTTAAGTCCAAGATCAACTTTCACGAATAATTTCGTCTCGTCCGAATTTTGAGAAACAACCACAGAATTACAAATCCGACGCTTTCCTTATTAGCTAAGGGGGCGAACTCTAACAAATGACAAAAATCTTACCCGCACCTAAGCATTCAATTTGGCAACCTAAATCGTAATAGACTCACAATATACTGCATATTAGCCTTTATTTAATGAAATAAGATTGAATAATACGGAATTCAACATTCAACCGAAAAAATACACTTCTTTGTTTTTAGTTGAATGCTTAACATCTTGGACAAAAACTTTTAACATAGAAAAGCATAGGTCATGAACAGACAACAATATAAAATCACCGACAGAGTTGGTTTTAAATCAAAGCCTAAACCAAAACAACAAGATCATAATTTACCTATTCGTCATCCCGGAGACGATGTCTCTGTCCAGCATATAAGGACCAGGTATCGGCATAATCATGTCTTTTGGTCCAAGCACCTTGTTGAAAATAAAACCTGTATGTCTTAAAGAAGCCTGCCAACTATTAATTGGGATTTTATCTGGTTCAATATAATCAGGAAGTGGTTCAACGATTATACAATCTTCACCGTCAAATTCACAACTAGCAGTTGCGCAATTCTGCTCACATATTCCATTATTTACACTTGTCATCCGACAGAGTTTGTTACAATAATCCATCGCATCTTTGTTTAATTGAAGCTTGAAAAGGTAATATACTGTATGATGAACATTCTCTGATAACACATAATACGATTTTCAATTTATTTCTGAATACACATCTTTCTGTTGTAAGTGCACCAGCTTATCTTGGTAGGAAACTCAAATTTCATGTTTTAAAGCTACTCTTCCACTCAAAACGGTTCTTAAAACATCAACATATATTAAGAGTTACCAAATATACATAAAAGTACAATTTACAGTTTTCATGAGACAACAGTGACCTAACATTTGCCTTGAATCACTTTTCACACAGATATATTTACACAGTTAACATGTAGTGAATAGGACAGCTTGGTGCAGGTAGAACTCACTAAATGAATGTTTGTTTTAAAATGAATTATCAAGATATGATGTCCTTACTTTTTGTCTCTTTTAAAACTTTCTAAGATATATCGTGCAACAATTGTTTGCAGGGTAAATAAAAACTAACAAGGCGCGCATTTGATCTACCCGCAACAAACGGATCAACTTGCAACTAGTTAAGGAGTGTGTTTGTGATTCAAGTTATTCAAGTTATTATTTACAAAATAAAACGCTGCAGTGGTTAAAATTAAAGATAATCATTGCAGATTCTTTACTTAGATGTTTTTCGTCGGACAAGACATGTATTAAACATCTAGTTCCAAATATATAATAACACGAGCATGTGGTGAATTTTTATCGATTATAAAAATAAAAAGCCCAATAGGACATAAAATTTAAGGCTTTTGGAGTTACTTATTAAGATTTGATTTTTGAGAGAATGATGGATAAGCTATATACCTTTCTCACCAAAAAATCCTTACACACAAATTAATTTATTGCTTCGATTTTGTTTATTTTATTGTTTAAAGTTCGTTTATTCTAATCAGACGGGAATCAAGTTAACGCAAATGTCTTCCGATAAAAGTCGATAACTGATAAAAAATGATTTTGAATATCTAAATATCTAAAAAAAAATGAACGCACATGAATTCAAGCAAACAAAAAACATGGCAAGATTAACATATACGTTACCTTATAACCTGCATATTCAGTATAAAAATATGACAATTCAACAGTGTCCGTAAATATGACGTCATCTCTCATGTATATAAATCTTTTTGATAATCCGAGTATTCGATGTAGATGGCATTCTATTGCAGCAGACGAAAAAGTAGGCAAATCTGACCGATTCGGAAATATCTCCTGCATTTTATTCGAAAGATGAATTTTAATCGAATTTTAAAACAAATAACATGCATATCCGACTGCCATATCAAAGATTAAACAAAATACGAACTCATTCAAAATCGTAATGATAACAATGATCGATATAATAGTACGAGTATTTATACAAATTTACAATAATGTTAACTAAATAATAATGTTTCTTTTAAAATCATTAAAAATAAGTCAAAATAATAATGTTTTCTTAAACAAAACAAATGTATTTATCGGATCAAAGACAAAGTGGTTTTAAAGTGGTGTTATATTTTCGATCCTTGAAGATCGTTCAGCACGACATTATTGTTGTGCTTGTGGTATTTTTTGTTTCAACTTTTCGGCATTTTCTAGTTGGGTGGTTCCAATATTCCTACTTGAATAATGTTGAATCACCCTTAGGATATGTAGCCTGCTTTTTAAATCTGTCTTTTGACGTCTTATCTGTGATACGCAGGCTTCATTACCTCTGGTCCCCTTTCAAATTTCCATTTTATTTAGTTCCGCCCATTGTTTTCTCGTTTAGGGCACAAGCTTTTTATTACTTGGGGACCATACGCCGCTTTTCATGGAATGGCACGGAAGTGTCACATTGAAGGTTCCATGATAACCGCCGTATGAACACATCTGCGGATGTTTCTAAATTCAAAATTTTACTATTTCATGTTTAAATGTTGAATTCTGCTTAAGCCGGTGCTAGGGGGCGTGGACGGTAACTTGCACTTTCCAGTACCGTCCATGAACAGGCTCAATCAAACCGAGCCTGCAACATTTTCAATTTTGCCGTGTTGGGCTTTCTTTAGGGATTCTGTATTTATCTATTTTATTCCCAATGATAAGTAATAGTACAGTCCCTGGGGACCGTTTGTGTGCAAAAAAGGTCCATGGATAAATGTTATATCAATGTAAAGCTAAATATTTGAAGTTTACAAAAATTTTGGGTAGACATGTCAAATCATGGTACGTTTTGAGAAATCCAAGACGGCCGCCAATGTATTGAAAAATGGCTCATACGCATTTTATTTGCTAAAATAAATTATTTTTTGTATTTATTTTAGTTTAGGTGAAACTTTACATCCTAATTGGAACAATATGAATTTGGGGTCTTTTCCATTATTTATACACATGCTCTGGATGTCATAGATATATTCTGCTTAAAAAAAAACCATGAAAAATATACAAAAAATCGACATAGGGTTGACTTTTTTCCTATAAGTCGAGGCATAGCGGAGAAAATGAATATTTTTACCCTATATAACAAAGACCTGGACAACATCTTATGTTATTGCACCCTTATTTTTATCTTTATTATGTAAGAATGTGGATTCTGATGTTCCTAAAGTGGGTGGGATACACGAAAATTAAGTCTAAGTACTTTGTGAACTGGTATGTGATGATAATTGAAACAATGAATTGTCAACATGTATTGTACTTTGGTATGTACCTAAAGATAAAAGTTCTTAAGAAAGCTAGATTTTATATTTTCTGCGACAATATGTTCTGTTGCCATGGCAACGGAGTAGTAAAATGAAAGATACAATTTAACGCACCTGTACTGTGTGACACTTCCAACTTTTAGCATTTTTAGAATGTTGATAAGAATTACATGGTAATACCATACACAATTTTTAGATAAATAATTTGGGCAAATTAAGTATGTAATATTACCATGGTAATTTTTTTTTAATTCTGCAGTTGCATTTAAGGCTAGCAAATTATCAAAACATATAACAGCTGATATTTTAAAATCAAAAATTTGCATAATGTATTTGTTTAATTTCCTTTTTTGTTTCAAACTGCTATGCAGAAAACATGTCATGTCAAAAAGGGTTTGTTGTTACTATTGAAAGGGATAAAAAATGGTGAAAATAATAAATAAAAAACAGGCACATGGCAAAAGTCTCTATAAACATGTATCAGATGTCAAGGTTCCCTCTGAAATTATGCACGGGGTAAGACCAAATTTTGTAACTAAAATGGAAAAAAAAGGGTTACAGATTCAAAATTTAGGTCAACCAATATCAAACATAAATGACAATTAAATTTTTTTTTAGTTCAAACTTCTTGGTTGTAGCTTGTACTACGAAAAGTAAGTCGCTAGATTAAATTCTAGGTCAGGTGATTCTGCATCTGAAATTGTACACATAATCTAGATACAAAATGGTCACCAGTAAAAACCTATGTCAGTTGATGGTATCAAAATTCAATGGCATGTCATAATGTGTGTGTTATCCAAACATTTAGGGAAGGTATCCAGACGTCTCTTGTTCGATCCTCAGAACATTGAGTCTGGTGGTCAGTTGTCCGTCACTCAGAAGCTTGCGGAGAAATTTGTTACTTACTCGTCTGGTAAGTTATCCAAGCTGTTGTCAAAATGAGTTTAAATCGGCGTATAAACCAAGCAAACAAAACAAAAAAACAATATTTGTAGTGATCTACACTATGTAACATACACACAATATTCAAACTCTGTACCTTGCATTCATCACGAGAATAGGCCTTTAAGATTTTTCCTATACATGTATGTGTAAAATAAAATCACCCAAGGGACAGGCCCAACATAATTTGAAGAAACATGATAAAGTCTACAAGAAAAGCTCACAAGCTCTGAACAATGGGGTTTACGGGCTGTTTTTAAAGGATTTCTTATACAAGAGTATGTATGTATGTAAATCAAGTTAACCTGGGGAAAGTTAATTTTGATCAAACAGGTCATCATTTAAACAAGCTTTGTAGTTACAATATCATGACAGAAATTGATAAAAGTCAACGAGAAAATGCTTATTTTGGAGAACCTTTTCTATGTAACACTGTAAAATGACACCTGGGGCTGGATCAACTTTGACCCGATGGTGTCTTTGACAATGTTTTTTGACAATGTTTTATACTAAAACTTTAGGCTCTAGGCATTTGGTTTTGAAAAAAAAAAAATTTTAAAATGTTATTCTATATGTTTCCATTTGAAACTAGAACTATCACTAAATGTGATTAATATCCCTGCAAGACTGCAGAGTACATTGTAAAATAACTGAAATTAGAGTTATGGTTGGGGCAATTAAAGATAGTTGTGGTTCTTGTATGTTGCATTTCTTTTCAATGTGGTTGACCATTGTAAAAGTTTTATTGGATTACTCTGTAATAAGTCCAGAAAGAGTTACAGCTCTTGAGCACTGCACTTCCTCTCATTGTGCTTGGCCATTGTATGAAGTTGCATTGAATTCCAAAGATTAGTTTTCTAGTTATGCACTGGACAAGAAAAAGGAACAAAGGGAAATAACTATGTAATAAGTCCAAATAGAATTATAGTTATTGTGCATTGCATTTCATCTCACTGCGCTTGACAATTGTATGAAGTTGTATTTTATTCCAACCATTAGTTTTCAAGTAATGCACTGGACAAAAAAGTAGTAGCAAACGGCATTTACTCTGTAATTAGTCAAAATGGAGTGATGGGTCTTGTGCACTGCACTTCCTCTCAATGTGTTGACCATTGTATGGAGTTGTATTGAATTCCAACAAGTGCTTTTCAAGTTATACTCCGGATCAGAAAAAACAATGGAAAAAAACAAAGCGCAATAACTTTGTCGTTAGAAACATGTTTATTCAGCTTAAAGTGAAATCATAAGTAAAATCAACATCTATTTAGACATCGAATTTCACATTATGATAAGGGCTTAAAAACGTAACAAATTTGCCTCTGAGTGTGAACAAAATCGATTCAAAACAGGTCCCGGTAGAAAATAGTATATACTATCAAAAATAGGAATAAATTGTACTCAGTAAAATATCTTTCATTTATATATAAAGAAAGGTAGAAAGCCTTGAGCGGAAATTTGTACACACGAAAAATCGGCACGCCGCTGCTAGGACTCATAACCACGGGTCTTTGAGTTGTCGGTCCAGTATGTCAACCACACAAAATAAACTGGAGACGCAATGAACATTCAGTCATTAAGATATCAGTTTGATATGTACAATTTGGATCTCAACATTCTATCAAACTTAAAATTTGCTATAATTACATTGCATTTATCAATTTATATTGCTATATTTTAAATTGGCATGCAAATCAAAGAATGCAATCATAAACGCTTAATCTTGTATGGTAAAATTGCGCGTTTCCACTCAGAAATATTTGTGAAATAATACAAAACATATACCTTATGATTAATAATGTTGATTCGCCGATTGTCCATATTAAGCCAGTATGGAATTTGTCCACTCGTGACTAAATGTACGGTCCTTATCCAAGGTGCAAACTTTTCAACAGATCTTAGAGAGTATTTAAGAGTTCCCCAGTCTCGGTATCGATTCTTTACTAGTATTTCAAGTCTAAAATATAAGATTATCTAAGTAGTTGATGAGATCATGTCTTTAATGTTTGTATTTTAGAGTATATGACATTAGAATGCAACTATGAATAGCAGCACACACCAACACACCAAATGAGATACAATATAGAATTACTTGCTTGAAGACTTGTCTAACAGTTATGCTAGTTAATAAATGAAGGTGATCGATAGTATATTAAGCATATCTTACGGATTTGCATGTTCCTGTCTGCTAAGACGGTTCAATTCACGAATGAATTTAGGATCCGAGGTGTTTACCCATATATATACCATGTCAACTGGGTCAGTATCATATCCGCTAAGAATGTCATATGTGCCATATATGCTTTTATTTGACCTGTTAAAGAATAAATAAATTACAGAAAAAAAAAACATAATCCCTAAAGACATCTAAGCAAAATTGAAAATGTAGTAGGCTCGGTTTAATTGAGCCTATTGTATCTCATGTCATATATGTATGTTATGTTCGGATGCTATATGCATATAAGCACACATACATGTACTATCTCGTATACTCGTATAATGAAAAACTGAATATTTTTTCCCCTGAGTTCAGTTTCAAATCACTCCAGAATGATTATTGCATAATTATTTAGTAAGTCTTCTTTCACATATTTGTAGTCTTGCAAAAGGTGCTTAAAGTTAATAATATTTTTGTATGAAAAATCAATCGTCTGTTTTTTTGATGAATAAACAACTGGTAAGGTCATATTTCTTTTAGAACAAGTTGTACAATGTGAAAAGTTTTTTGATTTTACATGATCTCAAATCTCACCATAAATGTTTCACCTCTTTTCTTTCTGTTTCAAAAGAGACAAGCTCCCTTCTCAAAAACGCAACATTATGTTTCTAAAATGATATTAATATACATATACATCTCAAGACATTCAAAAAGGACATTTCAATGTTCAATTGCTAGGCTACTGAATGTCAGACACACAATGAAAATGCAAAGAACATTTTCAAACCCACTGATTTTATTAGAAATTAAACAAAAGAACGATCAGTAATATGTGTTCCTTTTCTGTTTGAATTCCAAAACAAATTTTTAAAAATGGATAACCATATTGGTATGACGTATGAAAAAAACAACAACAACAAGAACAACAACAATAATTACAACAACAAATACCAACAATTTAATGGTTACAGATTGAGTTGATTCAATAATGAAGAAAAATGATTAGATAATGTTCGACAGTATGTGCATTTAGAAGCAAACATATACCTACTTGAGATTGTCCTGTTAATGCACCATCATGTAATGCCAACATATACCTTTATCAACACTAATAAGGAATACAGCTTATTGAGAATATAACTTACCGATATCCAGGCATTCAATGTCTTTATGAAGATTAAACAAAATAACAACAGGAAGAAACATGATAATATACAAGTAATATTTCGTTT